>NC_044070.1:0-200000 GCF_902167405.1 Gadus morhua
GATCAGACGAGATCGGGCGTAGCCTAATGGTGGTATGGCCGTAAGCATTTATAGACTTGACCATATAGCTTTTATACAGGGGGAGGACGTAAGGAGTGAGAGCGCTGCCGTGGCCAGAGACGGGACTTGTACAGAAACAATGATTAGATCCATAATGAATGAATGAATACGTTATTCCAGACTCAGAGTTACATATTTGAAACGCAATGCATTACACTGCTTGGCGTCATCGTTTGCGTGATCTTTTGAAGAAACGTAGCGTTGCAGAAACCTGGGATGGACTAAGGTGGACCGCCGTCATTGCAGCTCTCTGCTACGTCACTACACTGTCCACATGTTTCACAAATAGAGTTTGAGGAGACGTCGTCAGAGTCTGTATGTTGCTTAAATTCTCCAAAACAGTGGGCGCTAAAGATCAGCGCACGGTAGGCCATTGCATCCAATGAGCTCGAGTTGAAAATAGTATAATGCTTACAGCACCTGGTATTCCCAGGCGGTCACCCATCCAAGTACTAACCAGGGCCCGACCCTGCTTAGCTTCCGAGATCAGACGAGATCGGGCGTGCCTATGGTGGTATGGCCGTAAGCATTTATAGACTTGACCATATTAGCTTTTATACAGGGGGAGGACGTAAGGAGTGAGAGCGCTGCCGTGGCCAGAGACGGGACTTGTACAGAAACAATGATTAGATCCATAATGAATGAATGAATACGTTATTCCAGACTCAGAGTTACATATTTGAACGCAATGCATTACACTGCTTTGGCGTCATCGTTTGCGTGATCTTTTGAAGAAACGTAGCGTTGCAAAACCTGGGATGGACTAAGGTGGACCGCCGTCATTGCAGCTCTCTGCTACGTCACTACACTGTCCACATGTTTTCACAAATAGAGTTTGAGGAGACGTCGTCAGAGTCTGTATGTTGCTTAAATTCTCCAAAACAGTGGGCGCTAAAGATCAGCGCACGGTAGGCCATTGCCATCCAATGAGCTCGAGTTGAAAAAGTATAATGCTTACAGCACCTGGTATTCCCAGGCGGTCACCCATTCCAAGTACTAACCAGGCCCGACCCTGCTTAGCTTCCGAGATCAGACGAGATCGGGCGTGCCTAAGGTGGTATGGCCGTAAGCAATTATAGACTTGACCATATTAGCTTTTATACAGGGGGGAGGACGTAAGGAGTGAGAGCGCTGCCGTGGCCAGAGACGGGACTTGTACAGAAACAATGATTAGATCCATAATGAATGAATGAATACGTTATTCCAGACTCAGAGTTACATATTTGAACGCAATGAATTAAATTGGTTTGGGCGTCATCGTTTGCGTGATCTTTTGAAGAAACGTAGCGTTGCAAAACCTGGGATGGACTAAGGTGGACCGCCGTCATTGCAGCTCTCTGCTACGTCACTACACTGTCCACATGTTTCACAAATAGAGTTTGAGGAGACGTCGTCAGAGTCTGTATGTTGCTTAAATTCTCCAAAACAGTGGGCGCTAAAGATCAGCGCATTGCATCCAATGAGCTCGAGTTGAAAAAGTATAATGCTTACAGCACCTGGTATTCCCAGGACGGTCACCCATCCAAGTACTAACCAGGCCCGACCCTGCTTAGCTTCCGAGATCAGACGAGATCGGGCGTGCCTAAGGTGGTATGGCCGTAAGCATTATAGACTTGACCATATTAAGCTTTTATACAGGGGGAGGACGTAAGGAGTGAGAGCGCTGCCGTGGCCAGAGACGGGACTTGTACAGAAACAATGATTAGATCCATAATGAATGAATGAATACGTTATTCCAGACACAGAGCAACATATTTGAACGCAATGCATTACACTGCTTGGGCGTCATCGTTTGCGTGATCTTTTGAAGAAACGTAGCGTTGCAAAACCTGGGATGGACTAAGGTGGACCGCCGTCATTGCAGCTCTCTGCTACGTCACTACACGGTCCACATGTTTCACAAATAGAGTTTGAGGAGACGTCGTCAGAGTCTGTATGTTGCTTAAATTCTCCAAAACAGTGGGCGCTAAAGATCAGCGCACGGTAGGCCATTGCATCCAATGAGCTCGAGTTGAAAAGTATAATGCTTACAGCACCTGGTATTCCCAGGCGGTCACCCATCCAAGTACTAACCAGGCCCGACCCTGCTTAGCTTCCGAGATCAGACGAGATCGGGCGTGCCTATGGTGGTATGGCCGTAAGCATTTATAGACTTGACCATATTAGCTTTTATACAGGGGGAGGACGTAAGGAGTGAGAGCGCTGCCGTGGCCAGAGACGGGACTTGTACAGAAACAATGATTAGATCCATAATGAATGAATGAATACGTTATTCCAGACTCAGAGTTACATATTTGAACGCAATGCATTACACTGCTTGGGCGTCATCGTTTGCGTGATCTTTTGAAGAAACGTAGCGTTGCAAAACCTGGGATGGACTAAGGTGGACCGCCGTCATTGCAGCTCTCTGCTACGTCACTACACTGTCCACATGTTTCACAAATAGAGTTTGAGGAGACGTCGTCAGAGTCTGTATGTTGCTTAAATTCTCCAAAACAGTGGGCGCTAAAGATCAGCGCACGGTAGGCCATTGCATCCAATGAGCTCGAGTTGAAAAAGTATAATGCTTACAGCACCTGGTATTCCCAGGCGGTCACCCATCCAAGTACTAACCAGGCCCGACCCTGCTTAGCTTCCGAGATCAGACGAGATCGGGCGTGCCTAAGGTGGTATGGCCGTAAGCAATTATAGACTTGACCATATTAGCTTTTATACAGGGGGAGGACGTAAGGAGTGAGAGCGCTGCCGTGGCCAGAGACGGGACTTGTACAGAAACAATGATTAGATCCATAATGAATGAATGAATACGTTATTCCAGACTCAGAGTACATATTTGAACGCAATGCATTACACTGCTTTGGGCGTCATCGTTTGCGTGATCTTTTAGAAGAAACGTAGCGTTGCAAAACCTGGGATGGACTAAGGTGGACCGCCGTCATTGCAGCACTCTGCTACGTCACTACACTGTCCACATGTTTCACAAATAGAGTTTGAGGAGACGTCGTCAGAGTCTGTATGTTGCTTAAATTCTCCAAAACAGTGGGCGCTAAAGATCAGCGCACGGTAGGCCATTGCATCCAATGAGCTCGAGTTGAAATAGTATAATGCTTACAGCACCTGGTATTCCCAGGCGGTCACCCATCCAAGTACTAACCAGGCCCGACCCTGCTTAGCTTCCGAGATCAGACGAGATCGGGCGTGCCTAAGGTGGTATGGCCGTAAGCATTAATAGACTTGACCATATTAGCTTTTATACAGGGGGAGGACGTAAGGAGTGAGAGCGCTGCCGTGGCCAGAGACGGGACTTGTACAGAAACAATGATTAGATCCATAATGAATGAATGAATACGTTATTCCAGACTCAGAGTTACATATTTGAACGCAATGCATTACACTGCTTGGGCGTCATCGTTTGCGTGATCTTTTGAAGAAACGTAGCGTTGCAAAACCTGGGATGGACTAAGGTGGACCGCCGTCATTGCAGCTCTCTGCTACGTCACTACACTGTCCACATGTTTCACAAATAGAGTTTGAGGAGACGTCGTCAGAGTCTGTATGTTGCTTAAATTCTCCAAAACAGTGGGCGCTAAAGATCAGCGCACGGTAGGGCCATTGCATCCAATGAGCTCGAGTTGAAAAAGTATAATGCTTACAGCACCTGGTATTCCCAGGGGGGTCACCCATCCAAGTACTAACCAGGCCCGACCCTGCTTAGCTTCCGAGATCAGACGAGATCGGGCGTGCCTAAGGTGGTATGGCCGTAGCAATTATAGACTTGACCATATTAGCTTTTATACAGGGGGAGGACGTAAGGAGTAGAGAGCGCTGCCGTGGCCAGAGACGGGACTTGTACAAGAAACAATGATTAGATCCATAATGAATGAATGAATACGTTATTCCAGACACAGAGCAACATATTTGAACGCAATGCATTACACTGCTTGGGCGTCATCGTTTGCGTGATCTTTTGAAGAAACGTAGCGTTGCAAAACCTGGGATGGACTAAGGTGGACCGCAGTCATTGCAGCTCTCTGCTACGTCACTACACGGTCCACATGTTTCACAAATAGAGTTTGAGGAGACGTCGTCAGAGTCTGTATGTTGCTTAAATTCTCCAAAACAGTGGGCGCTAAAGATCAGCGCATTGTATCCAATGAGCTCGAGTTGAAAAAGTATAATGCTTACAGCACCTGGTATTCCCAGGCGGTCACCCATCCAAGTACTAACCAGGCCCGACCCTGCTTAGCTTCCGAGATCAGACGAGATCGGGCGTGCCTATGGTAGTATGGCCGTAAGCATTTATAGACTTGACCATGTAAGCTTTTATACAGGGGGAGGACGTAAGGAGTGAGAGCGCTGCCGTGGCCAGAGACGGGACTTGTACAGAAACAATGATTAGATCCATAATGAATGAATGAATACGTTATTCCAGACTCAGAGTTACATATTTGAACGCAATGCATTACACTGCTTGGGCGTCATCGTTTGCGTGATCTTTTGAAGAAACGTAGCGTTGCAAAACCTGGGATGGACTAAGGTGGACCGCCGTCATTGCAGCTCTCTGCTACGTCACTACACTGTCCACATGTTTCACAAATAGAGTTTGAGGAGACGTCGTCAGAGTCTGTATGTTGCTTAAATTCTCCAAAACAGTGGGCGCTAAAGATCAGCGCACGGTAGGCCATTGCATCCAATGAGCTCGAGTTGAAATAGTATAATGCTTACAGCACCTGGTATTCCCAGGCGGTCACCCATCCAAGTACTAACCAGGCCCGACCCTGCTTAGCTTCCGAGATCAGACGAGATCGGGCGTATCTATGGTGGTATGGCCGTAAGCATTTATAGACTTGACCATATAAGCTTTTATACAGGGGGAGGACGTAAGGAGTGAGAGCGCTTTCGTGGCCAGAGACGGGACTTGTACAGAAACAATGATTAGATCCATAATGAATGAATGAATACGTTATTCCAGACTCAGAGTTACATATTTGAACGCAATGCATTACACTGCTTGGGCGTCATCGTTTGCGTGATCTTTTGAAGAAACGTAGCGTTGCAGAACCTGGGATGGACTAAGGTGGACCGCCGTCATTGCAGCTCTCTGCTACGTCACTACACTGTCCACATGTTTCACAAATAGAGTTTGAGGAGACGTCGTCAGAGTCTATATGTTGCTTAAATTCTCCAAAACAGTGGGCGCTAAAGATCAGCGCACGGTAGGCCATTGCATCCAATGAGCTCGAGTTGAAATAGTATAATGCTTACAGCACCTGGTATTCCCAGGCGGTCACCCATCCAAGTACTAACCAGGCCCGACCCTGCTTAGCTTCCGAGATCAGACGAGATCGGGCGTGCCTAAGGTGGTATGGCCGTAAACAATTATAGACTTGACCATATTAGCTTTTATACAGGGGGAGGACGTAAGGAGTGAGAGCGCTGCCGTGGCCAGAGACGGGACTTGTACAGAAACAATGATTAGATCCATAATGAATGAATGAATACGTTATTCCAGACTCAGAGTTAACATATTTGCAACGCAATGCATTACACTGCTTGGGCGTCATCGTTTGCGTGATCTTTGAAGAAACGTAGCGTTGCAAAACCTGGGATGGACTAAGGTGGACCGCCGTCATTGCAGCTCTCTGCTACGTCACTACACTGTCCACATGTTTCACAAATAGAGTTTGAGGAGACGTCGTCAGAGTCTGTATGTTGCTTAAATTCTCCAAAACAGTGGGCGCTAAAGATCAGCGCACGGTAGGCCATTGCATCCAATGAGCTCGAGTTGAAAAAGTATAATGCTTACAGCACCATGGTATTCCCAGGCGGTCACCCATCCAAGTACTAACCAGGCCCGACCCTGCTTAGCTTCCGAGATCAGACGAGATCGGGCGTGCCTAAGGTGGTATGGCCGTAAGCATTTATAGACTTGACCATGTAAGCTTTTATACAGGGGGAGGACGTAAGGAGTGAGAGCGCTGCCGTGGCCAGAGACGGGACTTGTACAGAAACAATGATTAGATCCATAATGAATGAATGAATACGTTATTCCAGACTCAGAGTTACATATTTGAACGCAATGCATTACACTGCTTGGGCGTCATCGTTTGCGTGATCTTTTGAAGAAACGTAGCGTTGCAAAACCTGGGATGGACTAAGGTGGACCGCCGTCATTGCAGCTCTCTGCTACGTCACTACACTGTCCACATGTTTCACAAATAGAGTTTGAGGAGACGTCGTCAGAGTCTATATGTTGCTTAAATTCTCCAAAACAGTGGGCGCTAAAGATCAGCGCACGGTAGGCCATTGCATCCAATGAGCTCGAGTTGAAAAAGTATAATGCTTACAGCACCTGGTATTCCCAGGCGGTCACCCATCCAAGTACTAACCAGGCCCGACCCTGCTTAGCTTCCGAGATCAGACGAGATCGGGCGTGCCTAAGGTGGTATGGCCGTAAGCAATTATAGACTTGACCATATTAGCTTTTATACAGGGGGAGGACGTAAGGAGTGAGAGCGCTGCCGTGGCCAGAGACGGGACTTGTACAGAAACAATGATTAGATCCATAATGAATGAATGAATACGTTATTCCAGACTCAGAGTTACATATTTGAACGCAATGCATTACACTGCTTTGGCGTCATCGTTTGCGTGATCTTTAGAAGAAACGTAGCGTTGCAAAACCTGGGATGGACTAAGGTGGACCGCCGTCATTGCAGCTCTCTGCTACGTCACTACACTGTCCACATGTTTCACAAATAGAGCTTGAGGAGACGTCGTCAGAGTCTGTATGTTGCTTAAATTCTCCAAAACAGTGGGCGCTAAAGATCAGCGCACGGTAGGCCATTGCATCCAATGAGCTCGAGTTGAAATAGTATAATGCTTACAGCACCTGGTATTCCCAGGCGGTCACCCATCCAAGTACTAACCAGGCCCGACCCTGCTTAGCTTCCGAGATCAGACTAGATCGGGCGTGCCTATGGTGGTATGGCCGTAAGCATTTATAGACTTGACCATGTAAGCTTTTATACAGGGGGAGGACGTAAGGAGTGAGAGCGCTGCCGTGGCCAGAGACGGGACTTGTACAGAAACAATGATTAGATCCATAATGAATGAATGAATACGTTATTCCAGACTCAGAGTTACATATTTGAACGCAATGCATTACACTGCTTGGGCGTCATCGTTTGCGTGATCTTTTGAAGAAACGTAGCGTTGCAAAACCTGGGATGGACTAAGGTGGACCGCCGTCATTGCAGCTCTCTGCTACGTCACTACACTGTCCACATGTTTCACAAATAGAGTTTGAGGAGACGTCGTCAGAGTCTGTATGTTGCTTAAATTCTCCAAAACAGTGGGCGCTAAAGATCAGCGCACGGTAGGCCATTGCATCCAATGAGCTCGAGTTGAAAATAGTATAATGCTTACAGCACCTGGTATTCCCAGGCGGTCACCCATCCAAGTACTAACCAGGCCCCGACCCTGCTTAGCTTCCGAGATCAGACGAGATCGGGCGTGCCTAAGGTGGTATGGCCGTAAGCATTTATAGACTTGACCATATTAGCTTTTATACAGGGGGAGGACGTAAGGAGTGAGAGCGCTGCCGTGGCCAGAGACGGGACTTGTACAGAAACAATGATTAGATCCATAATGAATGAATGAATACGTTATTCCAGACTCAGAGCAACATATTTGAACGCAATGCATTACACTGCTTGGGCGTCATCGTTTGCGTGATCTTTTGAAGAAACGTAGCGTTGCAAAACCTGGGATGGACTAAGGTGGACCGCCGTCATTGCAGCTCTCTGACTACGTCACTACACTGTCCACATGTTTCACAAATAGAGTTTGAGGAGACGTCGTCAGAGTCTGTATGTTGCTTAAATTCTCCAAAACAGTGGGCGCTAAAGATCAGCGCACGGTAGGCCATTGCATCCAATGAGCTCGAGTTGAAAAAGTATAATGCTTACAGCACCTGGTATTCCCAGGCGGTCACCCATCCAAGTACTAACCAGGCCCGACCCTGCTTAGCTTCCGAGATCAGACGAGATCGGGCGTGCCTATGGTGGTATGGCCGTAAGCAATTATAGACTTGACCATGTAAGCTTTTATACAGGGGGAGGACGTAAGGAGTGAGAGCGCTGCCGTGGCCAGAGACGGGACTTGTACAGAAACAATGATTAGATCCATAATGAATGAATGAATACGTTATTCCAGACTCAGAGCAACATATTTGAACGCAATGCATTACACTGCTTGGGCGTCATCGTTTGCGTGATCTTTTGAAGAAACGTAGCGTTGCAAAACCTGGGATGGACTAAGGTGGACCGCCGTCATTGCAGCTCTCTGCTACGTCACTACACTGTCCACATGTTTCACAAATAGAGTTTGAGGAGACGTCGTCAGAGTCTGTATGTTGCTTAAATTCTCCAAAACAGTGGGCGCTAAAGATCAGCGCACGGTAGGCCATTGCATCCAATGAGCTCGAGTTGAAAATAGTATAATGCTTACAGCACCTGGTATTCCCAGGCGGTCACCCATCCAAGTACTAACCAGGCCCCGACCCTGCTTAGCTTCCGAGATCAGACGAGATCTGGCGTGCCTAAGGTGGTATGGCCGTAAGCAATTATAGACTTGACCATATTAGCTTTTATACAGGGGGAGGACGTAAGGAGTGAGAGCGCTGCCGTGGCCAGAGACGGGACTTGTACAGAAACAATGATTAGATCCATAATGAATGAATGAATACGTTATTCCAGACTCAGAGTAACATATTTGAACGCAATGCATTACACTGCTTTGGGCGTCATCGTTTGCGTGATCTTTTGAAGAAACGTAGCGTTGCAAAACCTGGGATGGACTAAGGTGGACCGCCGTCATTGCAGCTCTCTGCTACGTCACTACACTGTCCACATGTTTCACAAATAGAGTTTGAGGAGACGTCGTCAGAGTCTGTATGTTGCTTAAATTCTCCAAAACAGTGGGCGCTAAAGATCAGCGCACGGTAGGCCATTGCATCCAATGAGCTCGAGTTGAAAAAGTATAATTGCTTACAGCACCTGGTATTCCCAGGCGGTCACCCATCCAAGTACTAACCAGGCCCGACCCTGCTTAGCTTCCGAGATCAGACGAGATCGGGCGTGCCTATGGTGGTATGGCCGTAAGCATTTATAGACTTGACCATGTAAGCTTTTATACAGGGGGAGGACGTAAGGAGTGAGAGCGCTGCCGTGGCCAGAGACGGGACTTGTACAGAAACAATGATTAGATCCATAATGAATGAATGAATACGTTATTCCAGACTCAGAGCAACATATTTGAACGCAATGCATTACACTGCTTGGGCGTCATCGTTTGCGTGATCTTTTGAAGAAACGTAGCGTTGCAAAACCTGGGATGGACTAAGGTGGACCGCCGTCATTGCAGCTCTCTACTACGTCACTACACTGTCCACATGTTTCACAAATAGAGTTTGAGGAGACGTCGTCAGAGTCTGTATGTTGCTTAAATTCTCCAAAACAGTGGGCGCTAAAGATCAGCGCACGGTAGGCCATTGCATCCAATGAGCTCGAGTTGAAATAGTATAATGCTTACAGCACCTGGTATTCCCAGGCGGTCACCCATCCAAGTACTAACCAGGCCCGACCCTGCTTAGCTTCCGAGATCAGACGAGATCGGGCGTGCCTAAGGTGGTATGGCCGTAAGCAATTATAGACTTGACCATATTAGCTTTTATACAGGGGGAGGACGTAAGGAGTGAGAGCGCTGCCGTGGCCAGAGACGGGACTTGTACAGAAACAATGATTAGATCCATAATGAATGAATGAATACGTTATTCCAGACTCAGAGCAGCATATTTGAACGCAATGCATTACACTGCTTGGGCGTCATCGTTTGCGTGATCTTTTGAAGAAACGTAGCGTTGCAAAACCTGGGATGGACTAAGGTGGACCGCCGTCATTGCAGCTCTCTGCTACGTCACTACACTGTCCACATGTTTCACAAATAGAGTTTGAGGAGACGTCGTCAGAGTCTGTATGTTGCTTAAATTCTCCAAAACAGTGGGCGCTAAAGATCAGCGCACGGTAGGCCATTGCATCCAATGAGCTCGAGTTGAAATAGTATAATGCTTACAGCACCTGGTATTCCCAGGCGGTCACCCATCCAAGTACTAACCAGGCCCGACCCTGCTTAGCTTCCGAGATCAGACGAGATCGGGCGTGCCTTTTTTTTTTTTTTATCTTTTTTTATTATTTTCCAGTTCACACATTTACAGCAACCGATAACAGAGTATTATTTACATACATCATCTCTGAGAAAAAAAACTTTTACACACCCAACTTAATCCCCTTCCCTTATCCTTCCCACATCAATTAATCCTAATGAAGACAGCACAAATGTTGCGCCAAATCAGAAAATACAGATCAATCTGCATGCCCCAGTCTTTTCACCAGTTAAACAAAATCTCCCCTCCCTCCCCTTCAAAGACTAATTTACTCCCACTCAAAAAGAAATGTTCCGCCTTCTCCCCTCCATACTTATACATTAAGTTCACATCTCTTTTCATTATTGATTTAAACAACATTTTTATTTTCACTTTCCGCCCCTCAAAGTGTGCGTAGTTCCTCCTGCAGACGACCGCGAGTCTGGCATGACTCAAAACAAAATTCATTAAACAAAAATTAACGTCTATTCTTTTTTCAAACGTGCCAAACAAAAACAATGTCCTCCACCCTCCCTCCAAGTCCAACTCAGCAGCCCAGTTATCTTTCAACAGTTCTTTCAAAAACTCAAAGAAATCAACTAACTCCCCACAGTCCAAAAAATAATGTAAAAAGCTCTCATGACCACTTTTGCAAACATCACACATCACATTTACATCATTATTAATCTTATTTAGCACCACGTTTGTATAAATCCTATTGTGTCTGATCAAGAAATCGTTGTTCTCACACTCTATACTATTATACCTTATCCCCATATTTGACCATATTTTCTTTACATTCAAACCCACAAACACTCTGCTCCACACTTTCTCAGCTGCCGGCTCCTTCATCACATCCACTATCAACCATCTGTATACTTTCTTCACACTCATTTCTCCCATTTTAATCTTTTTCCCATTCTCCATCACATATAGCTCAGGCATACTTGTCTCTCCCTTCACCACACATTCACTTTGTATGATCCTGGCCCACTCTAAGGGTATACTGGTTTTAATCTTTTCATATATTTTATTTATTTTCTCTCTATTATCCATCCCCTCCAGGTCACATACCTGATCATATATGCAATTATTTCTTAAGAATCCTGGGATGACCTCATAAATGATGTCCTTTATTTGTCTAATCCCTCCTTCTATGAATTTTGGCTCATATAATGTTTTGCCATTGTGTTTAATTTTTTCGTTTAAAAACAGGGGCAGTTTTACCAACGGTAGTATCCTCTCACATTCATATTGCATCTTAGGTAAGAATTTCCTCCAGGCTTCAAAGACCTCCCTATAAAATTCTGGTATGGTTATCGTCATTGACTGTTTTAGGCCCATGTACCACACATACTGTCCTATGCCACCCACATCATTCATATATTTCTCCATAAAATCCTTCCACCCATATTTATATCCTCCCACAATATATTTCTTCACCGTTTTAATCCTTAATGCTGTCTTTTTTGTTTCTATATCTAATAAATTCAGCCCTCCTTCACACCTTTTTCCCACCAGTGTCCCATGTGCAATCTTAACTCCTTTCCCCTCCCATATAAAATCACACACAATTTTGTTAAGGTCGTTCTTAACCCATATTGGCATTTCTAATACAGACAACACATACACATAGCCTGATAGTAGCAAACTATTAACCACTGTAACCTTTCCCTTTAACCTGAGCTTCCTTGCCTTCCACCTCCCACATACAGTTTTTATTTTGTTGATAACTCCTGTCCATGTTGTCTCAGTTGCCTCTTTAGTTTCAACACCTAAATATATGCCCAACACTTTAATATACCTATCCTGCACCCTTAAACCTACTCCCTCTCTCTCTATGTTACCTATATACATTATTTCTGATTTTTCTTTATTTATTCTAGCGCCCGACGCTCTCCCATATATCTCTGCCAATTCTAGCACCCTTTTCACACTGTTCCCATCCCTCACCGTTATTGTTGTGTCGTCTGCATATTGATTTATTGTATGTATGCTCCCAGATGGTAGTTGTATGCCCTGAACTCTTGCGTCGTTTTTAATTAGTAAGGCCAGGGGCTCTGCCGAAATGGCATAGAGCAACGCCGATAGGGGACATCCCTGCCTTATCGATCTCCCAAGACAAAATCTGTCAGTCAGCACTCCATTTACTTTGACACAGCTCCTTGCACCCTCGTACAACCTCCTGACCCACCCCACTAATCTCTCTCCAAATCCAAATCTCACCAGTAATCTAAATAAAAACTCATGCTCCACCCTATCAAATGCTTTATTCCAATCTATAGCTAACACTATTCCCCCTGTTCCGTCTCTCTTCATGAATTCTATTGTATCCCTAACTGTCGCTATTGTGTCAGCTATATCCCTACCTGGTATACTGTAACTTTGAGATGTTTTGATTATATCCCCTATCACTCGTTTTATTCTGTTAGCCAACACCTTGGCCAGAATTTTGTAATCTACATTTAGCAGACTTATAGGCCTATAATTCTGCAAGTCTAGTTTACTTCCTTTCTTCTTAAAAACTAAGGTAATCACACCTTCTACCATCCTACCCTGCACTATCCCTGTTTTCTCAGTCTCCCTGAATACCTCTACTAAAATTGATGCCATCTGCTCCTTATATACTTTATAAAATTCAATCCCTATCCCATCACTCCCAGGACTCTTCCCGCTTTTCAGCCCCTCTATCGCCTCCATCACCTCCATCCTACTTATCTCTCTGTCACACCATTTACTATCGTCCACACTCAGCTTGCTTTCGACACTATCCAGTACCTCCACTATACTGTCCTCCTCTAATCCACCTCTCTGATATAACTCCCCATAAAACTCTTGCACCCTCTCCAGTATGGCCACATAGTCTGCTACTACCTCCCCCTCCTTTTTCCTGATTTCGTGTATATATGTCCTGCTTTGTTTGCTTTTTTCTAGGCCCAGAAAATACGCTGTGCACCTTTCTCCCTCCAGCGCATATTTAGCTTTGCTCCGTAAAATTGCTCCTCTACATTTCTCTGCCTCATATCTCTGAAGTTCCATCTTTACCTCTATATAATTCTCCATGCTGTAACCTTCTTCATTCTCTGCTTTACTCAGCTCTACCCTCAGTCTTTCCCTCAACTCCTTCTCTTTCTTCATCATTTTCACTTTTCTTTTCTTACTGTACCAAATGCTTATTGATTTAATCTTATTCTTCACTTTCTCCCATATCTCCCCAATCTGAGTATCTGCCCTATTCTCTTCAACATATTCTTTAATTTTCTCATTCTCCATATCTAATAACTCCCTAATCTGTTGTTTATATTCATCCTCTTCAATATAACCTGCATTCAAAATCCACATCCCTCCCCCTATCTCCTCTCTCCCTACTTTAATTCTGAATCTCACCCCGTCGTGGTCACTCAGTGCATTTATTTCATGTCTTATTCTGTCTACATGTTTTATGTTCTCTCCCTGTGTTAAAACCAAATCTATCCTGCTTTGTTTCAGTACACCATCCCTCATTTGTCTCCTGGTGAATTCCCTCCTCTCTGGATTCTCATTTCTCCACACATCTACTAAATTCTTGTCCTTCATCATGTCTAACAAGCTCTCCCTCGACTTTTCCCATCTGAACACTACACCTTGCCCTATATCTAACCTGCTACATTTAGTATTAAAATCCCCTACTATTATACATCTCCCAATCACTAGCCCTTTCAGCTCCTCTATTATAATTCTTTTATCTATTTCTATATTCGGAACATATATATTAATTAGTCTAAACAACACATTTTGATACTTAAACTCTATGACTATTATCCTCCCTGTCCTATCTTTATATATCTCTTTTATCTCATCTACCCTATGTTTTTTAATCATTATAGCCACCCCTCTTGCGTTCTTAGCCCCGTTATTATAATAAATCTCCCCCCCCCACACCTCCTTTACCTCTATAACTTTTACGTCATCCCAATTTGTCTCCTGTATGCATAGGATGTCACTTCTATATATATTTAAAAGTGACCTCAGTTTGCCTCTGTCCCTTAAACCATTCACATTAACAGAAGTTACTGTGGTCATGAGAGCTAAAAGAAAGAAAATATTTAAACCAAAAACCAAAGCAAGACTCACATGCCAGACCGCGGTCCTTTACTTCTCACTCCCCGTGTCTTCTCCTCCTCTGCTTTCCTTTTGGCGGCCAGTTCTTTTGTCTTCTTCCCTCCTTTTCGTCCTCTGCCCTCCTGTCTTTGCTCCTCATCTATTTTTTCCACCGGTTGTTCTGCTCTCCCTCGTTCATCGTCTGTATCCTCCGCCACATCATCGTCCTCCGCTTTTCCCCCCTGCTCCATCATCTGTTCGTCACCGTCCTCAGCACTGTCGCCGCTGTCAGATCTATACCGCCATTCCAGTTCTTTTTCCGCTTCCTCGTTCTCACCTCCCGTCTCCTCTTCAGCTCCCCTTCCGTCATCGCTCTCTCCGTCTTTATCCTCCATTTGTTCTCCTCTCTCCTCCTCTCTCGCCGCTGCGTTCCGTTCCTCACACTCCCGCGCATAATGCCCTGTCTTCTGGCACCTGAAGCACTTGAAATCAGGGCACTCCCTGAAGATGTGTCCTGGCTTGATGCAGAGTCGGCACACCCGCACCTGTCGATCATGTATCACTCTAAAGTACTCCGCTCCTCTCAGTGTCTCTAACTTGGTTGAGTACGGGAGTGATCGTACCTGCTCATTAAAGCGGACTTTTAAAAATCTTGTCCCGTCCGCAATCTCCGTCCCCGGCCACTTGCGCCGTTTGATGACAGATATTGGCCGCACACCCCACTCCTCCAGCCTTGCCAGTATTGTTGCATCTTCCATGTAAACAGGCAAGTTAATAAATGACACCACCATGTCACTGTTCACAATCTCCCTGCCATGCACTAAGGCTCCTTTTACACGCACGCCATCCAGGAGCTTGCGCTTTCCCACCTCATCCTTCATGGTGATTTCATAGTTTTTTTCCCCTCTCACACGGCATCCGCTCACCACTCCACATTGCACTGCTACTTCCCGCAGAATATCCATCATGGAAATCACCGCTGTTCCCTCCACCTCAACGTCCACTGTCAGCTCTTTCCCGTACTCTTTCTGCCGTCCTTCTCCCGTTTCTGGCCGATTCTCAATCCCGTTCCTTCCCTCTTCCTCCAGTGCTCCAACTCCACTGCTAGGCATTGTCTGCTCCGGTCCTTTGTCTGCTGCCATGTGGTCCATCCGTCAAATGAAAGCCTCCCCAAACAGCAAAAAAAGCTGTGGGGAGATTTAGAACTATAATTAAATTACGATTTTGTCGAAAGAATATAATCTACAAATCAACAAGAAGAAAAAAACACCAGGCTGCTGTATCAGCCTACTCTGCCAACAAACTTTTTCCTGCTTCCTTCACTTCCTGCTTTGCGCACCTGAACGAGATCAGACGAGATCGGGCGTGCCTAAGGTGGTATGGCCGTAAGCAATTATAGACTTGACCATATTAGCTTTTATACAGGGGGAGGACGTAAGGAGTGAGAGCGCTGCCGTGGCCAGAGACGGGACTTGTACAGAAACAATGATTAGATCCATAATGAATGAATGAATACGTTATTCCAGACTCAGAGTTACATATTTGAACGCAATGCATTACACTGCTTTGGCGTCATCGTTTGCGTGATCTTTAGAAGAAACGTAGCGTTGCAAAACCTGGGATGGACTAAGGTGGACCGCCGTCATTGCAGCTCTCTGCTACGTCACTACACTGTCCACATGTTTCACAAATAGAGCTTGAGGAGACGTCGTCAGAGTCTGTATGTTGCTTAAATTCTCCAAAACAGTGGGCGCTAAAGATCAGCGCACGGTAGGCCATTGCATCCAATGAGCTCGAGTTGAAATAGTATAATGCTTACAGCACCTGGTATTCCCAGGCGGTCACCCATCCAAGTACTAACCAGGCCCGACCCTGCTTAACTTCCGAGATCAGACGAGATCGGGCGTGCTTTTTTTTTTTTTTTTTTTATCTTTTATTATAAAAATAAATCAGATTTTATATACAAGCGTAATCTACACAGAGGGGAAAAAACATATACTTGAATTCAAATGTAAAATCACAAAATGAATAAAATAAAAGTAAACAATAACATCAGCATTTTAACAAATAGGTCCTCCTGCCAAGCATTATTCAATCCTATACATCAGTTTTCCTTTGTCATTGACAGAAATGAAACTGCATCCCTTAACAAAATGTTGAAATTCTTCCTTTTCATATTTAAAAATCAAACTTATGTCCTTTTTCAACCCCGATACAAAGTAGGCCCAGACAGATATTATTTTTTGTTCAAAATGTGCTAGATTCCTTCTTAGCCATACAGCATATCTAGCATGACTTAGTACATAGTTTATCATATTTATGTTTACTTTCTCTTTCTTTTCCCATACTCCAAACAGAAATGTTTTTTTCCAGTCCTTTCCCTCAAAATACTGCTTCCCCCAGTTCTCCTGCAAAAATTCCTTTAATTTCATGAAAAAGATCTTCAGTTTGTCACACTCATAATACAAATGCATTAATGTCTCCGGATCAGTTTTGCATATATCGCACTCCCTTCTTACATCCTTATTTATTTGGTGTATCACCACATTTGTGTACAGTCTGTTGTGCCGTAATTTAAAATCATGATCCTGACATTCTATACTATTTTTGCTTACATTCCACTGCTTCCATATTTGATTTCCTTCCATGCCTGGGAACACCTTTTCCCAAACCTTTTCCGATGCAGGTTCCTTAAATTCCTTTTGGATCAGCGCTTTATAGTAGTCCTTTACCTTTGAATCCCTTAGTGGTCTTTTTTCCCCATTATTTTCTATATATAACTCGGGGAACGTTATTTTCCTTTCTATAACCACGTTATTTTCTATTTGCCTCACCCAATCTATTGGTATGCTTTCTTTTATTTTATCGTACATATTTACAGTAGTGGTTTCGTTCATTTCTTCATCATACTCCTTAACTGCGTCTATTATAGCCTGGTATCTTAGAAACCCAGGTATGAATTCATATAGGCAATCTTTTATTTGCGTTAGTCCGGAATAAAACATTTTTTTATCCCATAGCATGTTATTGTTCATTTTTATCAATGGGTTACACCATATTGGTTGATTTATTACCTGACTGTATTTTGTGCATTCATATTTAATGTTTATTCTGTATTTCCCCCATGCATCAAACACCTCTTTATAATATCTAGGCACTTTCTCATACATGGAGTTTTTCATTATCATTATTAGACCGTTTTCTTCACATCTTCCATTTTTATATAAATATTCCTTAAAAACATTTTTCCATCCATAATCAACCCTATCGTACAGATACTTTTTAACAGTTTTTATTCGTATTGCTTTTTTCTTTATATTCAAGTCCACCAATTTCAATCCTCCTTCTTCATATTTCCCTATCAGTGTCTTTTGTGCTATTCTTGCCAGTTTCCCATCCCAAATGTAATTTGTAATTGTGCTGTTTAGCTCTTTGTGCACCCACTCTGGCATGTCTATCACAGTCAAGGCATAGACAATCTGGGATAGTATTAATGCATTTACCACTAAAACCTTCCCCTTTAATTTTAATCTCCTCGGCTTCCACGCATTTAATGTGTTTTTCACTTTATTTATTACTCCATTCCATGTCTCATCTCTCGCCTCCTTTTCTTTCACTCCCATATTTATCCCCAATATTTTCATATAATCATTTGAAATTCTAAAAGGTATGTTACAATCCTTTTGGTTTATATTTCCGACGTACATTATTTCAGTTTTGTCTATATTTACTTTAGCCCCTGCTGCTCTCCCATATATTTCCATTTTTCCCATTATCCTTTTCACGCTATTCATATTTTTTACCATGCATGTGGTGTCATCAGCATATTGCTGTATTTTGCTTTCACCCCCATTTGGCAATTTTATCCCCTCTATTTCCTTATCCTTCTTTATCATTTCCGCGAGACTTTCTGCAGTTAAGCTGTAAAGTACTGCCGATAGCGGGCACCCTTGCCTCACAGATCTCTCCAATGGAAAAGGATCTGTTATAGCTCCATTTATTTTTATCCTACTCCTTGCATTTTTGTACAATAATTTAATCCAGTTGATTATTCTTTGCCCAAAACCAAATTTTTCTAATGTGCAAAATAAAAAACTATGCTCAACCCTATCGAAGGCTTTATTAAGGTCCATACTTAAAATAATTCCACCATCCTTCCCCATGCATTCGATTGTGTCCCTTATTGTGCAAATAATGTCCGATATGTCCCTCCCTGGTATCCCATACGCCTGTGTTGGTGCTACGATTGTTGGTGCTGCTGTTTTTATTCTGTTTGCTAATACCTTTGTTAAAATCTTGTAATCCGTGTTTAGTACAGTTAGCGGCCTATAGTTTTCCAGTTTTCTTTTGCTTCCTTTATTTTTATATATGATCGTTATTAGTCCTGTTGCCAGCGACTCTGGTATCTCCTGCTCCTTCTCCATCTCTGCATAAATTATGTTTAAAATTGGGAGCAGATTGTCGATAAATGTTTTATAAAATTCACCTGTAAGGCCATCTGTTCCCGGACTTTTATTGGTATTCAAAGACATTATTGATTCTTTTATTTCTATGTCTTTGATGTTGTCATCACACATACTTTTCTCATCATTTGTTATTGTTTTATCAATATTACCTAATACTGTATTTATATCTTCCTTCTTTGCATTTCCTTTTTTGTATAGATTTTTATAAAATGTCCCAACATTTCCAATAATGTCTACAAAATCATTTATTATCTCTCCATTTTCATTTTCTAACTCTTCAATATATACCCTTTCCTGTTTCCTTTTTTCTAATCCCAAAAAATAGCCTGTGCATCTCTCCCCCTTCATCGCATATTTCTCCCTACTCCTTGTTATTGCCCCCATACATTTATTCTGTTCATAAACGTCCAGTTTGGATTTCACCTTTATGTATTTTTCTATGCTATGTTTTGGATCCTTATCAATTCTTTCTGCCTCTTCTGCCAGCTCATCCTTCAAACATTTTATTTTCTCTCTTTCTTTAAAAGCCCGGACCTTTGCATATCTAATACTTATTGTCCTTATCTTTTGCTTCAGTCTTTCCCACCATAATCCCTTGTTTCTACACATGTCCATGTTCTTTTTTCCATTCTCTATGCAGGCAACTATTTTATTTCTATATCCCTCTTCCTCTAGGAGAGTACTGTTTAGGCACCACACTCCTCCTCCCCTTCTCTCTATCCCAGTACCAACCTCTATTGACAGGATTGCATGGTCACTGAATGATGTGAATTTATACACCATATTCTTTATAAATTTAACCATTGTCTGATGTGCTATACACAAGTCTATTCGGCTTTGTTTTAATTCCCCCATTACCATTTGCCTTCTTGAGTATTCTCTCCTGTTTGGGTTTTCGTTTCTCCATACATCAATTAATTGTTTTTCCTGCATTGTTTTCAGAAAAACCTTTCTTGAAGCATCATTTTTAAATTCCTTCCCTCTTGCCATATCCAACCTTGTACTTTTTAAATTAAAATCTCCCACTATTATACAGTTTCCCACACACCATTTTCCTAAATCCAAAAAAAAAGCCTTCCTGTCTGCTTCTATATTTGGTGCATATATATTAATTATTCTGTACTCTATCTTTTTGTATTTAAATTCTATGATTATGACTCTTCCTTTTTTATCTTTGTAGATTTCTTTGAGGTTTTCTACAGTATTATTTTTTATCAGGATTGCTACCCCACATGATTTATCCGTACCATGGTTTGCATACATCATGTCTGTCCATTTCGTTTTTATATCTTTCATGATATGGTCTGTCCAGTTCGTTTCTTGCAGACATAACATGTCATTATTTTTACATTTAATTAATAGTTTTCCAAATTTGCTTTGATTTCTTAGCCCATTTGTGTTGAATGAAATCAAGCTTAACATTAAACATATAATTATGGTTTCATTTCCAACCTTCATTTTGTCCTTCTTTCCTCCCTCTTCCTCCTTTTCTCCTCAGCTTGGAGCGCAGCTTTTCTTTTCTTTGTGGTCTCCTCCGCCTTTCGTTCCTTCTGCGGTCTGCTTACACTCTCTGCCTCTGAAATATCCTCGATAATCATGAAGTCCATCGCAGTTTCCCTCTCGTCTCGGTTTCCATCTCCATGCTGCTTTACCCCACCGCTGCCGGTTCCGTCTGCTGGAGTCCTTCTCTCCACTCGATTCCTCTCCGGACCGGCTCTCCTCCTGCCACACAGCTCCCAACACGTCTCCTGCTGCGACGTCACTCAGGGGATGCCGTCTTTGGTTCTGCACCATGGTCTCCGCCCTGCTCTCTGGGACGCCCCCTGGGTCTCCCTCCGTCTGCATGTCGTCCTCGTCGCTGTCCTCCGGCTCCTCCTCCTCGCTGTCAGCGCTGTTGACCTCCTCCGCGACGTTGACCTCCTCCGCGACGCTGACATCCTCTCTCTCCGCTGCTTCTGGAACACACTCCCTTGCATAGTGTCCCTGTTTTTTACACCTGTGACATCTGAATTCTGGGCATTCTCTGAAGATGTGACCCGGTTTAATACATAATCTGCATACTTTCATCTGCCTGTCATGGATCACGCGGAAGTACTCTCCCCCCACAAGTGTTTCGAACTTCGTCGAGTACGGTAGCGATTTCACCGTTTCAGTGAACCGGACCTTCAAGAACCTGGTTCCATCGGCTATGTCCGTTCCTGGCCACATTCTTCTTTTAATTGGCGAGATTGCCTTAACTCCCCATTCTGCAAGTTTGGCAAGAATGACACCATCCACAATGTACGTCGGCAAGTTTAAAAAAGATACAACTAGTTCGTCATTTCTAATTTCTTTTGCCACTACCGTGCTCTTCTTTATTCTAATCCCATCTAACAGTTTATCCTTCCCTTCAACATTGTCCATTGTTATTTCGTATTTTTTGGGCATTTTAAAACGGCATCCATTCACCACCCCGCACGTTTTTTTAACCTCACTTAGAAGTTCCATCATAGTCACCATCTCATCTCCAACAATCTCTACCGCCAAGGTAAGCTCCTTCTCAAATTTCTTATCTGTGCTTTGAAGAAATTCCGAGGTACTTTTACTGTTGTCCGTGATCCTTCTCGTAGTCGTTTCCTTTCCAATGTCGGCGTTCTTTGTCGGTTGCTGCGTCTTGCCGTTGTCCATGATCCTGCTCGTGGTCGGGGTCTTTCCATGGTCGGTGTTCTTGGGCGATATCTGCTCCATGCCGTTGTCCATATTCTGTGGAGTTGAAAAAGTATAATGCTTACAGCACCTGGTATTCCCAGGCGGTCACCCACCCAAGTACTAACCAGGCCCGACCCTGCTTAGCTTCCGAGATCAGACGAGATCGGGCGTGCCTATGGTGGTATGGCCGTAAGCATTTATAGACTTGACCATGTAAGCTTTTATACAGGGGGAGGACGTAAGGAGTGAGAGCGCTGCCGTGGCCAGAGACGGGACTTGTACAGAAACAATGATTAGATCCATAATGAATGAATGAATACGTTATTCCAGACTCAGAGCAACATATTTGAACGCAATGCATTACACTGCTTGGGCGTCATCGTTTGCGTGATCTTTTGAAGAAACGTAGCGTTGCAAAACCTGGGATGGACTAAGGTGGACCGCCGTCATTGCAGCTCTCTACTACGTCACTACACTGTCCACATGTTTCACAAATAGAGTTTGAGGAGACGTCGTCAGAGTCTGTATGTTGCTTAAATTCTCCAAAACAGTGGGCGCTAAAGATCAGCGCACGGTAGGCCATTGCATCCAATGAGCTCGAGTTGAAATAGTATAATGCTTACAGCACCTGGTATTCCCAGGCGGTCACCCATCCAAGTACTAACCAGGCCCGACCCTGCTTAGCTTCCGAGATCAGACGAGATCAGGCGTGCCTAAGGTGGTATGGCCGTAAGCATTTATAGACTTGACCATATTAGCTTTTATACAGGAGGAGGACGTAAGGAGTGAGAGCGCTGCCGTGGCCAGAGACGGGACTTGTACAGAAACAATGATTAGATCCATAATGAATGAATGAATACGTTATTCCAGACTCAGAGTTACATATTTGAACGCAATGCATTACACTGCTTGGGCGTCATCGTTTGCGTGATCTTTTGAAGAAACGTAGCGTTGCAAAACCTGGGATGGACTAAGGTGGACCGCCGTCATTGCAGCTCTCTGCTACGTCACTACACTGTCCACATGTTTCACAAATAGAGCTTGAGGAGACGTCGTCAGAGTCTGTATGTTGATTAAATTCTCCAAAACAGTGGGCGCTAAAGATCAGCGCACGGTAGGCCATTGCATCCAATGAGCTCGAGTTGAAATAGTACAATGCTTACAGCACCTGGTATTCCCAGGCGGTCACCCATCCAAGTACTAACCAGGCCCCGACCCTGCTTAGCTTCCGAGATCAGACGAGATCGGGCGTGCCTAAGGTGGTATGGCCGTAAGCATTTATAGACTTGACCATATTAGCTTTTATACAGGAGGAGGACGTAAGGAGTGAGAGCGCTGCCGTGGCCAGAGACGGGACTTGTACAGAAACAATGATTAGATCCATAATGAATGAATGAATACGTTATTCCAGACTCAGAGTTACATATTTGAACGCAATGCATTACACTGCTTTGGCGTCATCGTTTGCGTGATCTTTAGAAGAAACGTAGCGTTGCAAAACCTGGGATGGACTAAGGTGGACCGCCGTCATTGCAGCTCTCTGCTACGTCACTACACTGTCCACATGTTTCACAAATAGAGCTTGAGGAGACGTCGTCAGAGTCTGTATGTTGCTTAAATTCTCCAAAACAGTGGGCGCTAAAGATCAGCGCACGGTAGGCCATTGCATCCAATGAGCTCGAGTTGAAAAAGTATAATTGCTTACAGCACCTGGTATTCCCAGGCGGTCACCCATCCAAGTACTAACCAGGCCCGACCCTGCTTAGCTTCCGAGATCAGACGAGATCGGGCGTGCCTATGGTGGTATGGCCGTAAGCATTTATAGACTTGACCATATAAGCTTTTATACAGGGGGAGGACGTAAGGAGTGAGAGCGCTGCCGTGGCCAGAGACGGGACTTGTACAGAAACAATGATTAGATCCATAATGAATGAATGAATACGTTATTCCAGACTCAGAGTTACATATTTGAACGCAATGCATTACACTGCTTGGGCGTCATCGTTTGCGTGATCTTTTGAAGAAACGTAGCGTTGCAGAACCTGGGATGGACTAAGGTGGACCGCCGTCATTGCAGCTCTCTGCTACGTCACTACACTGTCCACATGTTTCACAAATAGAGCTTGAGGAGACGTCGTCAGAGTCTGTATGTTGCTTAAATTCTCCAAAACAGTGGGCGCTAAAGATCAGCGCATTGCATCCAATGAGCTCGAGTTGAAAAAGTATAATGCTTACAGCACCTGGTATTCCCAGGCGGTCACCCATCCAAGTACTAACCAGGCCCGACCCTGCTTAGCTTCCGAGATCAGACGAGATCGGGCGTGCCTATGGTGGTATGGCCGTAAGCATTTATAGACTTGACCATATTAGCTTTTATACAGGAGGAGGACGTATGGAGTGAGAGCGCTGCCGTGGCCAGAGACGGGACTTGTACAGAAACAATGATTAGATCCATAATGAATGAATGAATACGTTATTCCAGACTCAGAGCAACATATTTGAACGCAATGCATTACACTGCTTGGGCGTCATCGTTTGCGTGATCTTTTGAAGAAACGTAGCGTTGCAAAACCTGGGATGGACTAAGGTGGACCGCCGTCATTGCAGCTCTCTACTACGTCACTACACTGTCCACATGTTTCACAAATAGAGTTTGAGGAGACGTAGTCAGAGTCTGTATGTTGCTTAAATTCTCCAAAACAGTGGGCGCTAAAGATCAGCGCACGGTAGGCCATTGCATCCAATGAGCTCGAGTTGAAATAGTATAATGCTTACAGCACCTGGTATTCCCAGGCGGTCACCCATCCAAGTACTAACCAGGCCCGACCCTGCTTAGCTTCCGAGATCAGACGAGATCGGGCGTGCCTAAGGTGGTATGGCCGTAAGCATTTATAGACTTGACCATATTAGCTTTTATACAGGAGGAGGACGTAAGGAGTGAGAGCGCTGCCGTGGCCAGAGACGGGACTTGTACAGAAACAATGATTAGATCCATAATGAATGAATGAATACGTTATTCCAGACTCAGAGCAACATATTTGAACGCAATGCATTACACTGCTTGGGCGTCATCGTTTGCGTGATCTTTTGAAGAAACGTAGCGTTGCAAAACCTGGGATGGACTAAGGTGGACCGCCGTCATTGCAGCTCTCTACTACGTCACTACACTGTCCACATGTTTCACAAATAGAGTTTGAGGAGACGTCGTCAGAGTCTGTATGTTGCTTAAATTCTCCAAAACAGTGGGCGCTAAAGATCAGCGCACGGTAGGCCATTGCATCCAATGAGCTCGAGTTGAAATAGTATAATGCTTACAGCACCTGGTATTCCCAGGCGGTCACCCATCCAAGTACTAACCAGGCCCGACCCTGCTTAGCTTCCGAGATCAGACGAGATCGGGCGTGCCTAAGGTGGTATAGGCCGTAAGCAATTTATAGACTTGACCATATTAGCTTTTATACAGGGGGAGGACGTAAGGAGTGAGAGCGCTGCCGTGGCCAGAGACGGGACTTGTACAGAAACAATGATTAGATCCATAATGAATGAATGAATACGTTATTCCAGACTCAGAGTTACATATTTGAACGCAATGCATTACACTGCTTTGGCGTCATCGTTTGCGTGATCTTTAGAAGAAACGTAGCGTTGCAAAACCTGGGATGGACTAAGGTGGACCGCCGTCATTGCAGCTCTCTGCTACGTCACTACACTGTCCACATGTTTCACAAATAGAGCTTGAGGAGACGTCGTCAGAGTCTGTATGTTGCTTAAATTCTCCAAAACAGTGGGCGCTAAAGATCAGCGCACGGTAGGCCATTGCATCCAATGAGCTCGAGTTGAAAAAGTATAATGCTTACAGCACCTGGTATTCCCAGGCGGTCACCCATCCAAGTACTAACCAGGCCCGACCCTGCTTAGCTTCCGAGATCAGACGAGATCGGGCGTGCCTAAGGTGGTATGGCCGTAAGCAATTATAGACTTGACCATATTAGCTTTTATACAGGGGGAGGACGTAAGGAGTGAGAGCGCTGCCGTGGCCAGAGACGGGACTTGTACAGAAACAATGATTAGATCCATAATGAATGAATGAATACGTTATTCCAGACACAGAGCAACATATTTGAACGCAATGCATTACACTGCTTGGGCGTCATCGTTTGCGTGATCTTTTGAAGAAACGTAGCGTTGCAAAACCTGGGATGGACTAAGGTGGACCGCCGTCATTGCAGCTCTCTGCTACGTCACTACACGGTCCACATGTTTCACAAATAGAGTTTGAGGAGACGTCGTCAGAGTCTGTATGTTGCTTAAATTCTCCAAAACAGTGGGCGCTAAAGATCAGCGCATTGCATCCAATGAGCTCGAGTTGAAAAAGTATAATTGCTTACAGCACCTGGTATTCCCAGGCGGTCACCCATCCAAGTACTAACCAGGCCCGACCCTGCTTAGCTTCCGAGATCAGACGAGATCGGGCGTGCCTATGGTGGTATGGCCGTAAGCATTTATAGACTTGACCATATTAAGCTTTTATACAGGGGGAGGACGTAAGGAGTGAGAGCGCTGCCGTGGCCAGAGACGGGACTTGTACAGAAACAATGATTAGATCCATAATGAATGAATGAATACGTTATTCCAGACTCAGAGCAACATATTTGAACGCAATGCATTACACTGCTTGGGCGTCATCGTTTGCGTGATCTTTTGAAGAAACGTAGCGTTGCAAAACCTGGGATGGACTAAGGTGGACCGCCGTCATTGCAGCTCTCTGCTACATCACTACACTGTCCACATGTTTCACAAATAGAGTTTGAGGAGACGTCGTCAGAGTCTGTATGTTGCTTAAATTCTCCAAAACAGTGGGCGCTAAAGATCAGCGCACGGTAGGCCATTGCATCCAATGAGCTCGAGTTGAAATAGTATAATGCTTACAGAACCTGGTATTCCCAGGCGGTCACCCATCCAAGTACTAACCAGGCCCGACCCTGCTTAGCTTCCGAGATCAGACGAGATCGGGCGTGCCTAAGGTGGTATGGCCGTAAGCAATTATAGACTTGACCATATTAGCTTTTATACAGGGGGAGGACGTAAGGAGTGAGAGCGCTGCCGTGGCCAGAGACGGGACTTGTACAGAAACAATGATTAGATCCATAATGAATGAATGAATACGTTATTCCAGACTCAGAGTTACATATTTGAACGCAATGCATTACACTGCTTTGGCGTCATCGTTTGCGTGATCTTTAGAAGAAACGTAGCGTTGCAAAACCTGGGATGGACTAAGGTGGACCGCCGTCATTGCAGCTCTCTGCTACGTCACTACACTGTCCACATGTTTCACAAATAGAGCTTGAGGAGACGTCGTCAGAGTCTGTACGTTGCTTAAATTCTCCAAAACAGTGGGCGCTAAAGATCAGCGCACGGTAGGCCATTGCATCCAATGAGCTCGAGTTGAAAAAGTATAATGCTTACAGCACCTGGTATTCCCAGGCGGTCACCCATCCAAGTACTAACCAGGCCCGACCCTGCTTAGCTTCCGAGATCAGACGAGATCAGGCGTGCCTATGGTGGTATGACCGTAAGCATTTATAGACTTGACCATGTAAGCTATTATACAGGGGGAGGACGTAAGGAGTGAGAGCGCTGCCGTGGCCAGATACGGGACTTGTACAGAAACAATGATTAGATCCATAATGAATGAATGAATACGTTATTCCAGACTCAGAGTTACATATTTGAACGCAATGCATTACACTGCTTGGGCGTCATCGTTTGCGTGATCTTTTGAAGAAACGTAGCGTTGCAGAACCTGGGATGGACTAAGGTGGACCGCCGTCATTGCAGCTCTCTGCTACGTCACTACACTGTCCACATGTTTCACAAATAGAGTTTGAGGAGACGTCGTCAGAGTCTGTATGTTGCTTAAATTCTCCAAAACAGTGGGCGCTAAAGATCAGCGCACGGTAGGCCATTGCATCCAATGAGCTCGAGTTGAAAAAGTATAATGCTTACAGCACCTGGTATTCCCAGGCGGTCACCCATCCAAGTACTAACCAGGCCCGACCCTGCTTAGCTTCCGAGATCAGACGAGATCGGGCGTGCCTAAGGTGGTATGGCCGTAAGCAATTATAGACTTGACCATATAAGCTTTTATACAGGGGGAGGACGTAAGGAGTGAGAGCGCTGCCGTGGCCAGAGACGGGACTTGTACAGAAACAATGATTAGATCCATAATGAATGAATGAATACGTTATTCCAGACTCAGAGTTACATATTTGAACGCAATGCATTACACTGCTTTGGCGTCATCGTTTGCGTGATCTTTAGAAGAAACGTAGCGTTACAAAACCTGGGATGGACTAAGGTGGACCGCCGTCATTGCAGCTCTCTGCTACGTCACTACACTGTCCACATGTTTCACAAATAGAGCTTGAGGAGACGTCGTCAGAGTCTGTATGTTGCTTAAATTCTCCAAAACAGTGGGCGCTAAAGATCAGCGCACGGTAGGCCATTGCATCCAATGAGCTCGAGTTGAAAAAGTATAATGCTTACAGCACCTGGTATTCCCAGGCGGTCACCCATCCAAGTACTAACCAGGCCCGACCCTGCTTAGCTTCCGAGATCAGTCGAGATCGGGCGTGCCTATGGTGGTATGGCCGTAAGCATTTATAGACTTGACAATGTAAGCTTTTATACAGGGGGAGGACGTAAGGAGTGAGAGCGCTGCCGTGGCCAGAGACGGGACTTGTACAGAAACAATGATTAGATCCATAATGAATGAATGAATACGTTATTCCAGACTCAGAGTTACATATTTGAACGCAATGCATTACACTGCTTGGGCGTCATCGTTTGCGTGATCTTTTGAAGAAACGTAGCGTTGCAAAACCTGGGATGGACTAAGGTGGACCGCCGTCATTGCAGCTCTCTGCTACGTCACTACACTGTCCACATGTTTCACAAATAGAGCTTGAGGAGACGTCGTCAGAGTCTGTATGTTGCTTAAATTCTCCAAAACAGTGGGCGCTAAAGATCAGCGCACGGTAGGCCATTGCATCCAATGAGCTCGAGTTGAAAAAGTATAATGCTTACAGTACCTGGTATTCCCAGGCGGTCACCCATCCAAGTACTAACCAGGCCCGACCCTGCTTAGCTTCCGAGATCAGACGAGATCGGGCGTGCCTATGGTGGTATGGCCGTAAGCATTTATAGACTTGACCATGTAAGCTTTTATACAGGGGGAGGACGTAAGGAGTGAGAGCGCTGCCGTGGCCAGAGACGGGACTTGTACAGAAACAATGATTAGATCCATAATGAATGAATGAATACGTTATTCCAGACTCAGAGTTACATATTTGAACGCAATGCATTACACTGCTTGGGCGTCATCGTTTGCGTGATCTTTTGAAGAAACGTAGCGTTGCAGAACCTGGGATGGACTAAGGTGGACCGCCGTCATTGCAGCTCTCTGCTACGTCACTACACTGTCCACATGTTTCACAAATAGAGTTTCAGGAGACGTCGTCAGAGTCTGTATGTTGCTTAAATTCTCCAAAACAGTGGGCGCTAAAGATCAGCGCACGGTAGGCCATTGCATCCAATGAGCTCGAGTTGAAAAAGTATAATGCTTACAGCACCAGGTATTCCCAGGCGGTCACCCATCCAAGTACTAACCAGGCCCGACCCTGCTTAGCTTCCGAGATCAGACGAGATCGGGCGTGCCTAAGGTGGTATGGCCGTAAGCATATATAAACTTGACCATATTAGCTTTTATACAGGGGGAGGACGTAAGGAGTGAGAGCGCTGCCGTGGCCAGAGACGGGACTTGTACAGAAACAATGATTAGATCCATAATGAATGAATGAATACGTTATTCCAGACTCAGAGTTACATATTTGAACGCAATGCATTACACTGCTTGGGCGTCATCGTTTGCGTGATCTTTTGAAGAAACGTAGCGTTGCAAAACCTGGGATGGACTAAGGTGGACCGCCGTCATTGCAGCTCTCTGCTACGTCACTACACGGTCCACATGTTTCACAAATAGAGTTTGAGGAGACGTCGTCAGAGTCTGTATGTTGCTTAAATTCTCCAAAACAGTGGGCGCTAAAGATCAGCGCACGGTAGGCCATTGCATCCAATGAGCTCGAGTTGAAAAAGTATAATGCTTACAGCACCTGGTATTCCCAGGCGGTCACCCATCCAAGTACTAACCAGGCCCGACCCTGCTTAGCTTCCGAGATCAGACGAGATCGGGCGTGCCTATGGTGGTATAGCCGTAAGCATTTATAGACTTGACCATGTAAGCTTTTATACAGGGGGAGGACGTAAGGAGTGAGAGCGCTGCCGTGGCCAGAGACGGGACTTGTACAGAAACAATGATTAGATCCATAATGAATGAATGAATACGTTATTCCAGACTCAGAGCAACATATTTGAACGCAATGCATTACACTGCTTGGGCGTCATCGTTTGCGTGATCTTTTGAAGAAACGTAGCGTTGCAAAACCTGGGATGGACTAAGGTGGACCGCCGTCATTGCAGCTCTCTACTACGTCACTACACTGTCCACATGTTTCACAAATAGAGCTTGAGGAGACGTCGTCAGAGTCTGTATGTTGCTTAAATTCTCCAAAACAGTGGGCGCTAAAGATCAGCGCACGGTAGGCCATTGCATCCAATGAGCTCGAGTTGAAAAAGTATAATGCTTACAGCACCTGGTATTCCCAGGCGGTCACCCATCCAAGTACTGACCAGGCCCGACCCTGCTTAGCTTCCGAGATCAGACGAGATCGGGCGTGCCTAAGGTGGTATGGCCGTAAGCAATTATAGACTTGACCATATTAGCTTTTATACAGGGGGAGGACGTAAGGAGTGAGAGCGCTGCCGTGGCCAGAGACGGGACTTGTACAGAAACAATGATTAGATCCATAATGAATGAATGAATACGTTATTCCAGACACAGAGCAACATATTTGAACGCAATGCATTACACTGCTTGGGCGTCATCGTTTGCGTGATCTTTTGAAGAAACGTAGCGTTGCAAAACCTGGGATGGACTAAGGTGGACCGCCGTCATTGCAGCTCTCTGCTACGTCACTACACGGTCCACATGTTTCACAAATAGAGTTTGAGGAGACGTCGTCAGAGTCTGTATGTTGCTTAAATTCTCCAAAACAGTGGGCGCTAAAGATCAGCGCACGGTAGGCCATTGCATCCAATGAGCTCGAGTTGAAAAAGTATAATGCTTACAGCACCTGGTATTCCCAGGCGGTCACCCATCCAAGTACTAACCAGGACCGACCCTGCTTAGCTTCCGAGATCAGACGAGATCGGGCGTGCCTTTTTTTTTTTTTTTTTAATCTTTTTTTTAATGCTTTCAATTTTATTACAATTTCCCGTCAGTACTTACAGCAACCTGGCCTTCCGAGGAGGTCTCCCATCCAAGTACTAACCAGGCACGACCCTGCTTAGCTTCCGAAATCTGACGAGATCGGGCGTGCCTAAGGTGGTATGGCCTTAAGCAATTATAGACTTGACCATATTAGCTTTTATACAGGGGGAGGACGTAAGGAGTGAGAGCGCTGCCGTGGCCAGAGACGGGACTTGTACAGAAACAACGATTAGATCCATAATGAATGAATGAATACGTTATTCCAGACTCAGAGTTACATATTTGAACGCAATGCATTACACTGCTTGGGCGTCATCGTTTGCGTGATCTTTTGAAGAAACGTAGCGTTGCAAAACCTGGGATGGACTAAGGTGGACCGCCGTCATTGCAGCTCTCTGCTACGTCACTACACTGTCCACATGTTTCACAAATAGAGTTTGAGGAGACGTCGTCAGAGTCTATATGTTGCTTAAATTCTCCAAAACAGTGGGCGCTAAAGATCAGCGCACGGTAGGCCATTGCATCCGATGAGCTCGAGTTGAAAAAGTATAATGCTTACAGCACCTGGTATTCCCAGGCGGTCACCCATCCAAGTACTAACCAGGCCCGACCCTGCTTAGCTTCCGAGATCAGACGAGATCGGGCGTGCCTAAGGTGGTATGGCCGTAAGCAATTATAGACTTGACCATATTAGCTTTTATACAGGGGGAGGACGTAAGGAGTGAGAGCGCTGCCGTGGCCAGAGACGGGACTTGTACAGAAACAATGATTAGATCCATAATGAATGAATGAATACGTTATTCCAGACTCAGAGTTACATATTTGAACGCAATGCATTACACTGCTTTGGCGTCATCGTTTGCGTGATCTTTAGAAGAAACGTAGCGTTGCAAAACCTGGGATGGACTAAGGTGGACCGCCGTCATTGCAGCTCTCTGCTACGTCACTACACTGTCCACATGTTTCACAAATAGAGCTTGAGGAGACGTCGTCAGAGTCTGTATGTTGCTTAAATTCTCCAAAACAGTGGGCGCTAAAGATCAGCGCACGGTAGGCCATTGCATCCAATGAGCTCGAGTTGAAAAAGTATAATGCTTACAGCACCTGGTATTCCCAGGCGGTCACCCATCCAAGTACTAACCAGGCCCTACCCTGCTTAGCTTCCGAGATCAGACTAGATCGGGCGTGCCTATGGTTGTATGGCCGTAAGCATTTATAGACTTCACAATGTAAGCTTTTATACAGGGGGAGGACGTAAGGAGTGAGAGCGCTGCCGTGGCCAGAGACGGGACTTGTACAGAAACAATGATTAGATCCATAATGAATGAATGAATACGTTATTCCAGACTCAGAGTTACATATTTGAACGCAATGCATTACACTGCTTGGGCGTCATCGTTTGCGTGATCTTTTGAAGAAACGTAGCGTTGCAAAACCTGGGATGGACTAAGGTGGACCGCCGTCATTGCAGCTCTCTGCTACGTCACTACACTGTCCACATGTTTCACAAATAGAGCTTGAGGAGACGTCGTCAGAGTCTGTATGTTGCTTAAATTCTCCAAAACAGTGGGCGCTAAAGATCAGCGCACGGTAGGCCATTGCATCCAATGAGCTCGAGTTGAAAAAGTATAATGCTTACAGCACCTGGTATTCCCAGGCGGTCACCCATCCAAGTACTGACCGGGCCCGACCCTGCTTAGCTTCCGAGATCAGACGAGATCGGGTGTGCCTATGGTGGTATGGCCGTAAGCATTTATAGACTTGACCATGTAAGCTTTTATACAGGGGGAGGACGTAAGGAGTGAGAGCGCTGCCGTGGCCAGAGACGGGACTTGTACAGAAACAATGATTAGATCCATAATGAATGAATGAATACGTTATTCCAGACTCAGAGCAACATATTTGAACGCAATGCATTACACTGCTTGGGCGTCATCGTTTGCGTGATCTTTTGAAGAAACGTAGCGTTGCAAAACCTGGGATGGACTAAGGTGGACCGCCGTCATTGCAGCTCTCTACTACGTCACTACACTGTCCACATGTTTCACAAATAGAGTTTGAGGAGACGTCGTCAGAGTCTGTATGTTGCTTAAATTCTCCAAAACAGTGGGCGCTAAAGATCAGCGCATTGCATCCAATGAGCTCGAGTTGAAAAAGTATAATGCTTACAGCACCTGGTATTCCCAGGCGGTCACCCATCCAAGTACTAACCAGGCCCGACCCTGCTTAGCTTCCGAGATCAGACGAGATCGGGCGTGCCTATGGTGGTATGGCCGTAAGCATTTATAGACTTGACCATGTAAGCTTTTATACAGGGGGAGGACGTAAGGAGTCAGAGCGCTGCCGTGGCCAGAGACGGGACTTGTACAGAAACAATGATTAGATCCATAATGAATGAATGAATACGTTATTCCAGACTCAGAGCAACATATTTGAACGCAATGCATTACACTGCTTGGGCGTCATCGTTTGCGTGATCTTTTGAAGAAACGTAGCGTTGCAAAACCTGGGATGGACTAAGGTGGACCGCCGTCATTGCAGCTCTCTACTACGTCACTACACTGTCCACATGTTTCACAAATAGAGTTTGAGGAGACGTCGTCAGAGTCTGTATGTTGCTTAAATTCTCCAAAACAGTGGGCGCTAAAGATCAGCGCACGGTAGGCCATTGCATCCAATGAGCTCGAGTTGAAATAGTATAATGCTTACAGCACCTGGTATTCCCAGGCGGTCACCCATCCAAGTACTAACCAGCCCCGACCCTGCTTAGCTTCCGAGATCAGACGAGATCTGGCGTGCCTAAGGTGGTATGGCCGTAAGAATTTATAGACTTGACCATATTAGCTTTTATACAGGAGGAGGACGTAAGGAGTGAGAGCGCTGCCGTGGCCAGAGACGGGACTTGTACAGAAACAATGATTAGATCCATAATGAATGAATGAATACGTTATTCCAGACTCAGAGTTACATATTTGAACGCAATGCATTACACTGCTTTGGCGTCATCGTTTGCGTGATCTTTAGAAGAAACGTAGCGTTGCAAAACCTGGGATAGACTAAGGTGGACCGCCGTCATTGCAGCTCTCTGCTACGTCACTACACTGTCCACATGTTTCACAAATAGAGCTTGAGGAGACGTCGTCAGAGTCTGTATGTTGCTTAAATTCTCCAAAACAGTGGGCGCTAAAGATCAGCGCACGGTAGGCCATTGCATCCAATGAGCTCGAGTTGAAAAAGTATATTGCTTACAGCACCTGGTATTCCCAGGCGGTCACCCATCCAAGTACTAACCAGGCCCGACCCTGCTTAGCTTCCGAGATCAGACGAGATCGGGCGTGCCTATGGTGGTATGGCCGTAAGCAGTTATAGACTTGACCATGTAAGCTTTTATACAGGGGGAGGACGTAAGGAGTGAGAGCGCTGCCGTGGCCAGAGACGGGACTTGTACAGAAACAATGATTAGATCCATAATGAATGAATGAATACGTTATTCCAGACTCAGAACAACATATTTGAACGCAATGCATTACACTGCTTGGGCGTCATCGTTTGCGTGATCTTTTGAAGAAACGTAGCGTTGCAAAACCTGGGATGGACTAAGGTGGACCGCCGTCATTGCAGCTCTCTACTACGTCACTACACTGTCCACATGTTTCACAAATAGAGTTTGAGGAGACGTCGTCAGAGTCTGTATGTTGCTTAAATTCTCCAAAACAGTGGGCGCTAAAGATCAGCGCACGGTAGGCCATTGCATCCAATGAGCTCGAGTTGAAATAGTATAATGCTTACAGCACCTGGTATTCCCAGGCGGTCACCCATCCAAGTACTAACCAGGCCCGACCCTGCTTAGCTTCCGAGATCAGACGAGATCGGGCGTGCCTAAGGTGGTATGGCCGTAAGCAATTATAGACTTGACCATATTAGCTTTTATACAGGGGGAGGACGTAAGGAGTGAGAGCGCTGCCGTGGCCAGAGACGGGACTTGTACAGAAACAATGATTAGATCCATAATGAATGAATGAATACGTTATTCCAGACACAGAGCAACATATTTGAACGCAATGCATTACACTGCTTGGGCGTCATCGTTTGCGTGATCTTTTGAAGAAACGTAGCGTTGCAAAACCTGGGATGGACTAAGGTGGACCGCCGTCATTGCAGCTCTCTGCTACGTCACTACACGGTCCACATGTTTCACAAATAGAGTTTGAGGAGACGTCGTCAGAGTCTGTATGTTGCTTAAATTCTCCAAAACAGTGGGCGCTAAAGATCAGCGCACGGTAGGCCATTGCATCCAATGAGCTCGAGTTGAAATAGTATAATGCTTACAGCACCTGGTATTCCCAGGCGGTCACCCATCCAAGTACTAACCAGGCCCGACCCTGCTTAGCTTCCGAGATCAGACGAGATCGGGCGTGCCTTTTTTTTTTTTTTTATCTTTTTTTATTATTTTCCAGTTCACACATTTACAGCAACCGATAACAGAGTATTATTTACATACATCATCTCTGAGAAAAAAAACTTTTACACACCCAACTTAATCCCCTTCCCTTATCCTTCCCACATCACTTAATCCTAATGAAGACAGCACAAATGTTGCGCCAAATCAGAAAATACAGATCAATCTGCATGCCCCAGTCTTTTCACCAGTTAAACAAAATCTCCCCTCCCTCCCCTTCAAAGACTAATTTACTCCCACTCAAAAAGAAATGTTCCGCCTTCTCCCCTCCATACTTATACATTAAGTTCACATCTCTTTTCATTATTGATTTAAACAACATTTTTATTTTCACTTTCCGCCCCTCAAAGTGTGCGTAGTTCCTCCTGCAGACGACCGCGAGTCTGGCATGACTCAAAACAAAATTCATTAAACAAAAATTAACGTCTATTCTTTTTTCAAACGTGCCAAACAAAAACAATGTCCTCCACCCTCCCTCCAAGTCCAACTCAGCAGCCCAGTTATCTTTCAACAGTTCTTTCAAAAACTCAAAGAAATCAACTAACTCCCCACAGTCCAAAAAATAATGTAAAAAGCTCTCATGACCACTTTTGCAAACATCACACATCACATTTACATCATTATTAATCTTATTTAGCACCACGTTTGTATAAATCCTTATTGTGTCTGATCAAGAAATCGTTGTTCTCACACTCTATACTATTATACCTTATCCCCATATTTGACCATATTTTCTTTACATTCAAACCCACAAACACTCTGCTCCACACTTTCTCAGCTGCCGGCTCCTTCATCACATCCACTATCAACCATCTGTATACTTTCTTCACACTCATTTCTCCCATTTTAATCTTTTTCCCATTCTCCATCACATATAGCTCAGGCATACTTGACTCTCCCTTCACCACACATTCACTTTGTATGATCCTGGCCCACTCTAAGGGTATACTGGTTTTAATCTTTTCATATATTTTATTTATTTTCTCTCTATTATCCATCCCCTCCAGGTCACATACCTGATCATATATGCAATTATTTCTTAAGAATCCTGGGATGACCTCATAAATGATGTCCTTTATTTGTCTAATCCCTCCTTCTATGAATTTTGGCTCATATAATGTTTTGCCATTGTGTTTAATTTTTTCGTTTAAAAACAGGGGCAGTTTTACCAACGGTAGTATCCTCTCACATTCATATTGCATCTTAGGTAAGAATTTCCTCCAGGCTTCAAAGACCTCCCTATAAAATTCTGGTATGGTTATCGTCATTGACTGTTTTAGGCCCATGTACCACACATACTGTCCTATGCCACCCACATCATTCATATATTTCTCCATAAAATCCTTCCACCCATATTTATATCCTCCCACAATATATTTCTTCACCGTTTTAATCCTTAATGCTGTCTTTTTTGTTTCTATATCTAATAAATTCAGCCCTCCTTCACACCTTTTTCCCACCAGTGTCCCATGTGCAATCTTAACTCCTTTCCCCTCCCATATAAAATCACACACAATTTTGTTAAGGTCGTTCTTAACCCATATTGGCATTTCTAATACAGACAACACATACACATAGCCTGATAGTAGCAAACTATTAACCACTGTAACCTTTCCCTTTAACCTGAGCTTCCTTGCCTTCCACCTCCCACATACAGTTTTTATTTTGTTGATAACTCCTGTCCATGTTGTCTCAGTTGCCTCTTTAGTTTCAACACCTAAATATATGCCCAACACTTTAATATACCTATCCTGCACCCTTAAACCTACTCCCTCTCTCTCTATGTTACCTATATACATTATTTCTGATTTTTCTTTATTTATTCTAGCGCCCGACGCTCTCCCATATATCTCTGCCAATTCTAGCACCCTTTTCACACTGTTCCCATCCCTCACCGTTATTGTTGTGTCGTCTGCATATTGATTTATTGTATGTATGCTCCCAGATGGTAGTTGTATGCCCTGAACTCTTGCGTCGTTTTTAATTAGTAAGGCCAGGGGCTCTGCCGAAATGGCATAGAGCAACGCCGATAGGGGACATCCCTGCCTTATCGATCTCCCAAGACAAAATCTGTCAGTCAGCACTCCATTTACTTTGACACAGCTCCTTGCACCCTCGTACAACCTCCTGACCCACCCCACTAATCTCTCTCCAAATCCAAATCTCACCAGTAATCTAAATAAAAACTCATGCTCCACCCTATCAAATGCTTTATTCCAATCTATAGCTAACACTATTCCCCCTGTTCCGTCTCTCTTCATGAATTCTATTGTATCCCTAACTGTCGCTATTGTGTCAGCTATATCCCTACCTGGTATACTGTAACTTTGAGATGTTTTGATTATATCCCCTATCACTCGTTTTATTCTGTTAGCCAACACCTTGGCCAGAATTTTGTAATCTACATTTAGCAGACTTATAGGCCTATAATTCTGCAAGTCTAGTTTACTTCCTTTCTTCTTAAAAACTAAGGTAATCACACCTTCTACCATCCTACCCTGCACTATCCCTGTTTTCTCAGTCTCCCTGAATACCTCTACTAAAATTGATGCCATCTGCTCCTTATATACTTTATAAAATTCAATCCCTATCCCATCACTCCCAGGACTCTTCCCGCTTTTCAGCCCCTCTATCGCCTCCATCACCTCCATCCTACTTATCTCTCTGTCACACCATTTACTATCGTCCACACTCAGCTTGCTTTCGACACTATCCAGTACCTCCACTATACTGTCCTCCTCTAATCCACCTCTCTGATATAACTCCCCATAAAACTCTTGCACCCTCTCCAGTATGGCCACATAGTCTGCTACTACCTCCCCCTCCTTTTTCCTGATTTCGTGTATATATGTCCTGCTTTGTTTGCTTTTTTCTAGGCCCAGAAAATACGCTGTGCACCTTTCTCCCTCCAGCGCATATTTAGCTTTGCTCCGTAAAATTGCTCCTCTACATTTCTCTGCCTCATATCTCTGAAGTTCCATCTTTACCTCTATATAATTCTCCATGCTGTAACCTTCTTCATTCTCTGCTTTACTCAGCTCTACCCTCAGTCTTTCCCTCAACTCCTTCTCTTTCTTCATCATTTTCACTTTTCTTTTCTTACTGTACCAAATGCTTATTGATTTAATCTTATTCTTCACTTTCTCCCATATCTCCCCAATCTGAGTATCTGCCCTATTCTCTTCAACATATTCTTTAATTTTCTCATTCTCCATATCTAATAACTCCCTAATCTGTTGTTTATATTCATCCTCTTCAATATAACCTGCATTCAAAATCCACATCCCTCCCCCTATCTCCTCTCTCCCTACTTTAATTCTGAATCTCACCCCGTCGTGGTCACTCAGTGCATTTATTTCATGTCTTATTCTGTCTACATGTTTTATGTTCTCTCCCTGTGTTAAAACCAAATCTATCCTGCTTTGTTTCAGTACACCATCCCTCATTTGTCTCCTGGTGAATTCCCTCCTCTCTGGATTCTCATTTCTCCACACATCTACTAAATTCTTGTCCTTCATCATGTCTAACAAGCTCTCCCTCGACTTTTCCCATCTGAACACTACACCTTGCCCTATATCTAACCTGCTACATTTAGTATTAAAATCCCCTACTATTATACATCTCCCAATCACTAGCCCTTTCAGCTCCTCTATTATAATTCTTTTATCTATTTCTATATTCGGAACATATATATTAATTAGTCTAAACAACACATTTTGATACTTAAACTCTATGACTATTATCCTCCCTGTCCTATCTTTATATATCTCTTTTATCTCATCTACCCTATGTTTTTTAATCATTATAGCCACCCCTCTTGCGTTCTTAGCCCCGTTATTATAATAAATCTCCCCCCCCCACACCTCCTTTACCTCTATAACTTTTACGTCATCCCAATTTGTCTCCTGTATGCATAGGATGTCACTTCTATATATATTTAAAAGTGACCTCAGTTTGCCTCTGTCCCTTAAACCATTCACATTAACAGAAGTTACTGTGGTCATGAGAGCTAAAAGAAAGAAAATATTTAAACCAAAAACCAAAGCAAGACTCACATGCCAGACCGCGGTCCTTTACTTCTCACTCCCCGTGTCTTCTCCTCCTCTGCTTTCCTTTTGGCGGCCAGTTCTTTTGTCTTCTTCCCTCCTTTTCGTCCTCTGCCCTCCTGTCTTTGCTCCTCATCTATTTTTTCCACCGGTTGTTCTGCTCTCCCTCGTTCATCGTCTGTATCCTCCGCCACATCATCGTCCTCCGCTTTTCCCCCCTGCTCCATCATCTGTTCGTCACCGTCCTCTCAGCACTGTCGCCGCTGTCAGATCTATACCGCCATTCCAGTTCTTTTTCCGCTTCCTCGTTCTCACCTCCCGTCTCCTCTTCAGCTCCCCTTCCGTCATCGCTCTCTCCGTCTTTATCCTCCATTTGTTCTCCTCTCTCCTCCTCTCTCGCCGCTGCGTTCCGTTCCTCACACTCCCGCGCATAATGCCCTGTCTTCTGGCACCTGAAGCACTTGAAATCAGGGCACTCCCTGAAGATGTGTCCTGGCTTGATGCAGAGTCGGCACACCCGCACCTGTCGATCATGTATCACTCTAAAGTACTCCGCTCCTCTCAGTGTCTCTAACTTGGTTGAGTACGGGAGTGATCGTACCTGCTCATTAAAGCGGACTTTTAAAAATCTTGTCCCGTCCGCAATCTCCGTCCCCGGCCACTTGCGCCGTTTGATGACAGATATTGGCCGCACACCCCACTCCTCCAGCCTTGCCAGTATTGTTGCATCTTCCATGTAAACAGGCAAGTTAATAAATGACACCACCATGTCACTGTTCACAATCTCCCTGCCATGCACTAAGGCTCCTTTTACACGCACGCCATCCAGGAGCTTGCGCTTTCCCACCTCATCCTTCATGGTGATTTCATAGTTTTTTTCCCCTCTCACACGGCATCCGCTCACCACTCCACATTGCACTGCTACTTCCCGCAGAATATCCATCATGGAAATCACCGCTGTTCCCTCCACCTCAACGTCCACTGTCAGCTCTTTCCCGTACTCTTTCTGCCGTCCTTCTCCCGTTTCTGGCCGATTCTCAATCCCGTTCCTCTTCCTCCAGTGCTCCAACTCCACTGCTAGGCATTGTCTGCTCCGGTCCTTTGTCTGCTGCCATGTGGTCCATCCGTCAAATGAAAGCCTCCCCAAACAGCAAAAAAAGCTGTGGGGAGATTTAGAACTATAATTAAATTACGATTTTGTCGAAAGAATATAATCTACAAATCAACAAGAAGAAAAAAACACCAGGCTGCTGTATCAGCCTACTCTGCCAACAAACTTTTTCCTGCTTCCTTCACTTCCTGCTTTGCGCACCTGAACGAGATCAGACGAGATCGGGCGTGCCTAAGGTGGTATGGCCGTAAGCAATTATAGACTTGACCATATTAGCTTTTATACAGGGGGAGGACGTAAGGAGTGAGAGCGCTGCCGTGGCCAGAGACGGGACTTGTACAGAAACAATGATTAGATCCATAATGAATGAATGAATACGTTATTCCAGACTCAGAGTTACATATTTGAACGCAATGCATTACACTGCTTTGGCGTCATCGTTTGCGTGATCTTTAGAAGAAACGTAGCGTTGCAAAACCTGGGATGGACTAAGGTGGACCGCCGTCATTGCAGCTCTCTGCTACGTCACTACACTGTCCACATGTTTCACAAATAGAGCTTGAGGAGACGTCGTCAGAGTCTGTATGTTGCTTAAATTCTCCAAAACAGTGGGCGCTAAAGATCAGCGCACGGTAGGCCATTGCATCCAATGAGCTCGAGTTGAAATAGTATAATGCTTACAGCACCTGGTATTCCCAGGCGGTCACCCATCCAAGTACTAACCAGGCCCGACCCTGCTTAACTTCCGAGATCAGACGAGATCGGGCGTGCTTTTTTTTTTTTTTTTTTTTTATCTTTTATTATAAAAATAAATCAGATTTTATATACAAGCGTAATCTACACAGAGGGGAAAAAACATATACTTGAATTCAAATGTAAAATCACAAAATGAATAAAATAAAAGTAAACAATAACATCAGCATTTTAACAAATAGGTCCTCCTGCCAAGCATTATTCAATCCTATACATCAGTTTTCCTTTGTCATTGACAGAAATGAAACTGCATCCCTTAACAAAATGTTGAAATTCTTCCTTTTCATATTTAAAAATCAAACTTATGTCCTTTTTCAACCCCGATACAAAGTAGGCCCAGACAGATATTATTTTTTGTTCAAAATGTGCTAGATTCCTTCTTAGCCATACAGCATATCTAGCATGACTTAGTACATAGTTTATCATATTTATGTTTACTTTCTCTTTCTTTTCCCATACTCCAAACAGAAATGTTTTTTTCCAGTCCTTTCCCTCAAAATACTGCTTCCCCCAGTTCTCCTGCAAAAATTCCTTTAATTTCATGAAAAAGATCTTCAGTTTGTCACACTCATAATACAAATGCATTAATGTCTCCGGATCAGTTTTGCATATATCGCACTCCCTTCTTACATCCTTATTTATTTGGTGTATCACCACATTTGTGTACAGTCTGTTGTGCCGTAATTTAAAATCATGATCCTGACATTCTATACTATTTTTGCTTACATTCCACTGCTTCCATATTTGATTTCCTTCCATGCCTGGGAACACCTTTTCCCAAACCTTTTCCGATGCAGGTTCCTTAAATTCCTTTTGGATCAGCGCTTTATAGTAGTCCTTTACCTTTGAATCCCTTAGTGGTCTTTTTTCCCCATTATTTTCTATATATAACTCGGGGAACGTTATTTTCCTTTCTATAACCACGTTATTTTCTATTTGCCTCACCCAATCTATTGGTATGCTTTCTTTTATTTTATCGTACATATTTACAGTAGTGGTTTCGTTCATTTCTTCATCATACTCCTTAACTGCGTCTATTATAGCCTGGTATCTTAGAAACCCAGGTATGAATTCATATAGGCAATCTTTTATTTGCGTTAGTCCGGAATAAAACATTTTTTTATCCCATAGCATGTTATTGTTCATTTTTATCAATGGGTTACACCATATTGGTTGATTTATTACCTGACTGTATTTTGTGCATTCATATTTAATGTTTATTCTGTATTTCCCCCATGCATCAAACACCTCTTTATAATATCTAGGCACTTTCTCATACATGGAGTTTTTCATTATCATTATTAGACCGTTTTCTTCACATCTTCCATTTTTATATAAATATTCCTTAAAAACATTTTTCCATCCATAATCAACCCTATCGTACAGATACTTTTTAACAGTTTTTATTCGTATTGCTTTTTTCTTTATATTCAAGTCCACCAATTTCAATCCTCCTTCTTCATATTTCCCTATCAGTGTCTTTTGTGCTATTCTTGCCAGTTTCCCATCCCAAATGTAATTTGTAATTGTGCTGTTTAGCTCTTTGTGCACCCACTCTGGCATGTCTATCACAGTCAAGGCATAGACAATCTGGGATAGTATTAATGCATTTACCACTAAAACCTTCCCCTTTAATTTTAATCTCCTCGGCTTCCACGCATTTAATGTGTTTTTCACTTTATTTATTACTCCATTCCATGTCTCATCTCTCGCCTCCTTTTCTTTCACTCCCATATTTATCCCCAATATTTTCATATAATCATTTGAAATTCTAAAAGGTATGTTACAATCCTTTTGGTTTATATTTCCGACGTACATTATTTCAGTTTTGTCTATATTTACTTTAGCCCCTGCTGCTCTCCCATATATTTCCATTTTTCCCATTATCCTTTTCACGCTATTCATATTTTTTACCATGCATGTGGTGTCATCAGCATATTGCTGTATTTTGCTTTCACCCCCATTTGGCAATTTTATCCCCTCTATTTCCTTATCCTTCTTTATCATTTCCGCGAGACTTTCTGCAGTTAAGCTGTAAAGTACTGCCGATAGCGGGCACCCTTGCCTCACAGATCTCTCCAATGGAAAAGGATCTGTTATAGCTCCATTTATTTTTATCCTACTCCTTGCATTTTTGTACAATAATTTAATCCAGTTGATTATTCTTTGCCCAAAACCAAATTTTTCTAATGTGCAAAATAAAAAACTATGCTCAACCCTATCGAAGGCTTTATTAAGGTCCATACTTAAAATAATTCCACCATCCTTCCCCATGCATTCGATTGTGTCCCTTATTGTGCAAATAATGTCCAATATGTCCCTCCCTGGTATCCCATACGCCTGTGTTGGTGCTACGATTGTTGGTGCTGCTGTTTTTATTCTGTTTGCTAATACCTTTGTTAAAATCTTGTAATCCGTGTTTAGTACAGTTAGCGGCCTATAGTTTTCCAGTTTTCTTTTGCTTCCTTTATTTTTATATATGATCGTTATTAGTCCTGTTGCCAGCGACTCTGGTATCTCCTGCTCCTTCTCCATCTCTGCATAAATTATGTTTAAAATTGGGAGCAGATTGTCGATAAATGTTTTATAAAATTCACCTGTAAGGCCATCTGTTCCCGGACTTTTATTGGTATTCAATGACATTATTGATTCTTTTATTTCTATGTCTTTGATGTTGTCATCACACATACTTTTCTCATCATTTGTTATTGTTTTATCAATATTACCTAATACTGTATTTATATCTTCCTTCTTTGCATTTCCTTTTTTGTATAGATTTTTATAAAATGTCCCAACATTTCCAATAATGTCTACAAAATCATTTATTATCTCTCCATTTTCATTTTCTAACTCTTCAATATATACCCTTTCCTGTTTCCTTTTTTCTAATCCCAAAAAATAGCCTGTGCATCTCTCCCCCTTCATCGCATATTTCTCCCTACTCCTTGTTATTGCCCCCATACATTTATTCTGTTCATAAACGTCCAGTTTGGATTTCACCTTTATGTATTTTTCTATGCTATGTTTTGGATCCTTATCAATTCTTTCTGCCTCTTCTGCCAGCTCATCCTTCAAACATTTTATTTTCTCTCTTTCTTTAAAAGCCCGGACCTTTGCATATCTAATACTTATTGTCCTTATCTTTTGCTTCAGTCTTTCCCACCATAATCCCTTGTTTCTACACATGTCCATGTTCTTTTTTCCATTCTCTATGCAGGCAACTATTTTATTTCTATATCCCTCTTTCTCTAGGAGAGTACTGTTTAGGCACCACACTCCTCCTCCCCTTCTCTCTATCCCAGTACCAACCTCTATTGACAGGATTGCATGGTCACTGAATGATGTGAATTTATACACCATATTCTTTATAAATTTAACCATTGTCTGATGTGCTATACACAAGTCTATTCGGCTTTGTTTTAATTCCCCCATTACCATTTGCCTTCTTGAGTATTCTCTCCTGTTTGGGTTTTCGTTTCTCCATACATCAATTAATTGTTTTTCCTGCATTGTTTTGAGAAAAACCTTTCTTGAAGCATCATTTTTAAATTCCTTCCCTCTTGCCATATCCAACCTTGTACTTTTTAAATTAAAATCTCCCACTATTATACAGTTTCCCACACACCATTTTCCTAAATCCAAAAAAAAAGCCTTCCTGTCTGCTACTATATTTGGTGCATATATATTAATTATTCTGTACTCTATCTTTTTGTATTTAAATTCTATGATTATGACTCTTCCTTTTTTATCTTTGTAGATTTCTTTGAGGTTTTCTACAGTATTATTTTTTATCAGGATTGCTACCCCACATGATTTATCCGTACCATGGTTTGCATACATCATGTCTGTCCATTTCGTTTTTATATCTTTCATGATATGGTCTGTCCAGTTCGTTTCTTGCAGACATAACATGTCATTATTTTTACATTTAATTAATAGTTTTCCAAATTTGCTTTGATTTCTTAGCCCATTTGTGTTGAATGAAATCAAGCTTAACATTAAACATATAATTATGGTTTCATTTCCAACCTTCATTTTGTCCTTCTTTCCTCCCTCTTCCTCCTTTTCTCCTCAGCTTGGAGCGCAGCTTTTCTTTTCTTTGTGGTCTCCTCCGCCTTTCGTTCCTTCTGCGGTCTGCTTACACTCTCTGCCTCTGAAATATCCTCGATAATCATGAAGTCCATCGCAGTTTCCCTCTCGTCTCGGTTTCCATCTCCATGCTGCTTTACCCCACCGCTGCCGGTTCCGTCTGCTGGAGTCCTTCTCTCCACTCGATTCCTCTCCGGACCGGCTCTCCTCCTGCCACACAGCTCCCAACACGTCTCCTGCTGCGACGTCACTCAGGGGATGCCGTCTTTGGTTCTGCACCATGGTCTCCGCCCTGCTCTCTGGGACGCCCCCTGGGTCTCCCTCCGTCTGCATGTCGTCCTCGTCGCTGTCCTCCGGCTCCTCCTCCTCGCTGTCAGCGCTGTTGACCTCCTCCGCGACGTTGACCTCCTCCGCGACGCTGACATCCTCTCTCTCCGCTGCTTCTGGAACACACTCCCTTGCATAGTGTCCCTGTTTTTTACACCTGTGACATCTGAATTCTGGGCATTCTCTGAAGATGTGACCCGGTTTAATACATAATCTGCATACTTTCATCTGCCTGTCATGGATCACGCGGAAGTACTCTCCCCCCACAAGTGTTTCGAACTTCGTCGAGTACGGTAGCGATTTCACCGTTTCAGTGAACCGGACCTTCAAGAACCTGGTTCCATCGGCTATGTCCGTTCCTGGCCACATTCTTCTTTTAATTGGCGAGATTGCCTTAACTCCCCATTCTGCAAGTTTGGCAAGAATGACACCATCCACAATGTACGTCGGCAAGTTTAAAAAAGATACAACTAGTTCGTCATTTCTAATTTCTTTTGCCACTACCGTGCTCTTCTTTATTCTAATCCCATCTAACAGTTTATCCTTCCCTTCAACATTGTCCATTGTTATTTCGTATTTTTTGGGCATTTTAAAACGGCATCCATTCACCACCCCGCACGTTTTTTTAACCTCACTTAGAAGTTCCATCATAGTCACCATCTCATCTCCAACAATCTCTACCGCCAAGGTAAGCTCCTTCTCAAATTTCTTATCTGTGCTTTGAAGAAATTCCGAGGTACTTTTACTGTTGTCCGTGATCCTTCTCGTAGTCGTTTCCTTTCCAATGTCGGCGTTCTTTGTCGGTTGCTGCGTCTTGCCGTTGTCCATGATCCTGCTCGTGGTCGGGGTCTTTCCATGGTCGGTGTTCTTGGGCGATATCTGCTCCATGCCGTTGTCCATATTCTGTGGAGTTGAAAAAGTATAATGCTTACAGCACCTGGTATTCCCAGGCGGTCACCCACCCAAGTACTAACCAGGCCCGACCCTGCTTAGCTTCCGAGATCAGACGAGATCGGGCGTGCCTATGGTGGTATGGCCGTAAGCATTTATAGACTTGACCATGTAAGCTTTTATACAGGGGGAGGACGTAAGGAGTGAGAGCGCTGCCGTGGCCAGAGACGGGACTTGTACAGAAACAATGATTAGATCCATAATGAATGAATGAATACGTTATTCCAGACTCAGAGCAACATATTTGAACGCAATGCATTACACTGCTTGGGCGTCATCGTTTGCGTGATCTTTTGAAGAAACGTAGCGTTGCAAAACCTGGGATGGACTAAGGTGGACCGCCGTCATTGCAGCTCTCTACTACGTCACTACACTGTCCACATGTTTCACAAATAGAGTTTGAGGAGACGTCGTCAGAGTCTGTATGTTGCTTAAATTCTCCAAAACAGTGGGCGCTAAAGATCAGCGCACGGTAGGCCATTGCATCCAATGAGCTCGAGTTGAAATAGTATAATGCTTACAGCACCTGGTATTCCCAGGCGGTCACCCATCCAAGTACTAACCAGCCCCGACCCTGCTTAGCTTCCGAGATCAGACGAGATCAGGCGTGCCTAAGGTGGTATGGCCGTAAGCATTTACAGACTTGACCATATTAGCTTTTATACAGGAGGAGGACGTAAGGAGTGAGAGCGCTGCCGTGGCCAGAGACGGGACTTGTACAGAAACAATGATTAGATCCATAATGAATGAATGAATACGTTATTCCAGACTCAGAGTTACATATTTGAACGCAATGCATTACACTGCTTGGGCGTCATCGTTTGCGTGATCTTTTGAAGAAACGTAGCGTTGCAAAACCTGGGATGGACTAAGGTGGACCGCCGTCATTGCAGCTCTCTGCTACGTCACTACACTGTCCACATGTTTCACAAATAGAGCTTGAGGAGACGTCGTCAGAGTCTGTATGTTGATTAAATTCTCCAAAACAGTGGGCGCTAAAGATCAGCGCACGGTAGGCCATTGCATCCAATGAGCTCGAGTTGAAATAGCACAATGCTTACAGCACCTGGTATTCCCAGGCGGTCACCCATCCAAGTACTAACCAGCCCCGACCCTGCTTAGCTTCCGAGATCAGACGAGATCGGGCGTGCCTAAGGTGGTATGGCCGTAAGCATTTATAGACTTGACCATATTAGCTTTTATACAGGAGGAGGACGTAAGGAGTGAGAGCGCTGCCGTGGCCAGAGACGGGACTTGTACAGAAACAATGATTAGATCCATAATGAATGAATGAATACGTTATTCCAGACTCAGAGTTACATATTTGAACGCAATGCATTACACTGCTTTGGCGTCATCGTTTGCGTGATCTTTAGAAGAAACGTAGCGTTGCAAAACCTGGGATGGACTAAGGTGGACCGCCGTCATTGCAGCTCTCTGCTACGTCACTACACTGTCCACATGTTTCACAAATAGAGCTTGAGGAGACGTCGTCAGAGTCTGTATGTTGCTTAAATTCTCCAAAACAGTGGGCGCTAAAGATCAGCGCACGGTAGGCCATTGCATCCAATGAGCTCGAGTTGAAAAAGTATATTGCTTACAGCACCTGGTATTCCCAGGCGGTCACCCATCCAAGTACTAACCAGGCCCGACCCTGCTTAGCTTCCGAGATCAGACGAGATCGGGCGTGCCTATGGTGGTATGGCCGTAAGCATTTATAGACTTGACCATATAAGCTTTTATACAGGGGGAGGACGTAAGGAGTGAGAGCGCTGCCGTGGCCAGAGACGGGACTTGTACAGAAACAATGATTAGATCCATAATGAATGAATGAATACGTTATTCCAGACTCAGAGTTACATATTTGAACGCAATGCATTACACTGCTTGGGCGTCATCGTTTGCGTGATCTTTTGAAGAAACGTAGCGTTGCAGAACCTGGGATGGACTAAGGTGGACCGCCGTCATTGCAGCTCTCTGCTACGTCACTACACTGTCCACATGTTTCACAAATAGAGCTTGAGGAGACGTCGTCAGAGTCTGTATGTTGCTTAAATTCTCCAAAACAGTGGGCGCTAAAGATCAGCGCATTGCATCCAATGAGCTCGAGTTGAAAAAGTATAATGCTTACAGCACCTGGTATTCCCAGGCGGTCACCCATCCAAGTACTAACCAGGCCCGACCCTGCTTAGCTTCCGAGATCAGACGAGATCGGGCGTGCCTATGGTGGTATGGCCGTAAACAATTATAGACTTGACCATGTAAGCTTTTATACAGGGGGAGGACGTAAGGAGTGAGAGCGCTGCCGTGGCCAGAGACGGGACTTGTACAGAAACAATGATTAGATCCATAATGAATGAATGAATACGTTATTCCAGACTCAGAGCAACATATTTGAACGCAATGCATTACACTGCTTGGGCGTCATCGTTTGCGTGATCTTTTGAAGAAACGTAGCGTTGCAAAACCTGGGATGGACTAAGGTGGACCGCCGTCATTGCAGCTCTCTACTACGTCACTACACTGTCCACATGTTTCACAAATAGAGTTTGAGGAGACGTCGTCAGAGTCTGTATGTTGCTTAAATTCTCCAAAACAGTGGGCGCTAAAGATCAGCGCACGGTAGGCCATTGCATCCAATGAGCTCGAGTTGAAATAGTATAATGCTTACAGCACCTGGTATTCCCAGGCGGCCACCCATCCAAGTACTAACCAGGCCCGACCCTGCTTAGCTTCCGAGATCAGACGAGATCGGGCGTGCCTAAGGTGGTATGGCCGTAAGCATATATAAACTTGACCATATTAGCTTTTATACAGGGGGAGGACGTAAGGAGTGAGAGCGCTGCCGTGGCCAGAGACGGGACTTGTATAGAAACAATGATTAGATCCATAATGAATGAATGAATACGTTATTCCAGACTCAGAGTTACATATTTGAACGCAATGCATTACACTGCTTGGGCGTCATCGTTTGCGTGATCTTTTGAAGAAACGTAGCGTTGCAGAACCTGGGATGGACTAAGGTGGACCGCCGTCATTGCAGCTCTCTGCTACGTCACTACACTGTCCACATGTTTCACAAATAGAGTTTGGGGAGACGTCGTCAGAGTCTGTATGTTGCTTAAATTCTCCAAAACAGTGGGCGCTAAAGATCAGCGCACGGTAGGCCATTGCATCCAATGAGCTCGAGTTGAAAAAGTATAATGCTTACAGCACCTGGTATTCCCAGGCGGTCACCCATCCAAGTACTAACCAGGCCCGACCCTGCTTAGCTTCCGAGATCAGACGAGATCGGGCGTGCCTAAGGTGGTATGGCCGTAAGCAATTATAGACTTGACCATATTAGCTTTTATACAGGGGGAGGACGTAAGGAGTGAGAGCGCTGCCGTGGCCAGAGACGGGACTTGTACAGAAACAATGATTAGATCCATAATGAATGAATGAATACGTTATTCCAGACACAGAGCAACATATTTGAACGCAATGCATTACACTGCTTGGGCGTCATCGTTTGCGTGATCTTTTGAAGAAACGTAGCGTTGCAAAACCTGGGATGGACTAAGGTGGACCGCCGTCATTGCAGCTCTCTGCTACGTCACTACACTGTCCACATGTTTCACAAATAGAGTTTGAGGAGACGTCGTCAGAGTCTGTATGTTGCTTAAATTCTCCAAAACAGTGGGCGCTAAAGATCAGCGCACGGTAGGCCATTGCATCCAATGAGCTCGAGTTGAAATAGTATAATGCTTACAGCACCTGGTATTCCCAGGCGGTCACCCATCCAAGTACTAACCAGGCCCGACCCTGCTTAGCTTCCGAGATCAGACGAGATCGGGCGTGCCTAAGGTGGTATGGCCGTAAGCATTTATAGACTAGACCATATTAGCTTTTATACAGGGGGAGGACGTAAGGAGTGAGAGCGCTGCCGTGGCCAGAGACGGGACTCGTACAGAAACAATGATTAGATCCATAATGAATGAATGAATACGTTATTCCAGACTCAGAGTTACATATTTGAACGCAATGCATTACACTGCTTTGGCGTCATCGTTTGCGTGATCTTTTGAAGAAACGTAGCGTTGCAAAACCTGGGATGGACTAAGGTGGACCGCCGTCATTGCAGCTCTCTGCTACGTCACTACACTGTCCACATGTTTCACAAATAGAGTTTGAGGAGACGTCGTCAGAGTCTGTATGTTGCTTAAATTCTCCAAAACAGTGGGCGCTAAAGATCAGCGCACGGTAGGCCATTGCATCCAATGAGCTCGAGTTGAAATAGTATAATGCTTACAGCACCTGGTATTCCCAGGTGGTCACCCATCCAAGTACTAACCAGGCCCGACCCTGCTTAGCTTCCGAGATCAGACGAGATCAGGCGTGCCTAAGGTGGTATGGCCGTAAGCATTTATAGACTTGACCATATTAGCTTTTATACAGGGGGAGGACGTAAGGAGTGAGAGCGCTGCCGTGGCCAGAGACGGGACTCGTACAGAAATCAATGATTAGATCCATAATGAATGAATGAATACGTTATTCCAGACTCAGAGTTACATATTTGAACGCAATGCATCACACTGCTTTGGCGTCATCGTTTGCGTGATCTTTTGAAGAAACGTAGCGTTGCAAAACCTGGGATGGACTAAGGTGGACCGCCGTCATTGCAGCTCTCTGCTACGTCACTACACTGTCCACAGTGTTTCACAAATAGAGTTTGAGGAGACGTCGTCAGAGTCTGTATGTTGCTTAAATTCTCCAAAACAGTGGGCGCTAAAGATCAGCGCACGGTAGGCCATTGCATCCAATGAGCTCGAGTTGAAAAAGTATAATGCTTACAGCACCTGGTATTCCCAGGCGGTCACCCATCCAAGTACTAACCAGGCCCGACCCTGCTTAGCTTCCGAGATCAGACGAGATCGGGCGTGCCTAAGGTGGTATGGCCGTAAGCAATTATAGGACTTGACCATATTAGCTTTTATACAGGGGGAGGACGTAAGGAGTGAGAGCGCTGCCGTGGCCAGAGACGGGACTCGTACAGAATCAATGATTAGATCCATAATGAATGAATGAATACGTTATTCCAGACTCAGAGTTACATATTTGAACGCAATGCATCACACTGCTTTGGCGTCATCGTTTGCGTGATCTTTTGAAGAAACGTAGCGTTGCAAAACCTGGGATGGACTAAGGTGGACCGCCGTCATTGCAGCTCTCTGCTACGTCACTACACTGTCCACATGTTTCACAAATAGAGTTTGAGGAGACGTCGTCAGAGTCTGTATGTTGCTTAAATTCTCCAAAACAGTGGGCGCTAAAGATCAGCGCACGGTAGGCCATTGCATCCAATGAGCTCGAGTTGAAATAGTATAATGCTTACAGCACCTGGTATTCCCAGGCGGTCACCCATCCAAGTACTAACCAGGCCCGACCCTGCTTAGCTTCCGAGATCAGACGAGATCGGGCGTGCCTAAGGTGGTATAGCCGTAAGCATTATAGACTTGACCATATTAGCTTTTATACAGGGGGAGGACGTAAGGAGTGAGAGCGCTGCCGTGGCCAGAGACGGGACTTGTACAGAAACAATGATTAGATCCATAATGAATGAATGAATACGTTATTCCAGACTCAGAGTTACATATTTGAACGCAATGCATTACACTGCTTTGGCGTCATCGTTTGCGTGATCTTTTGAAGAAACGTAGCGTTGCAAAACCTGGGATGGACTAAGGTGGACCGCCGTCATTGCAGCTCTCTGCTACGTCACTACACTGTCCACATGTTTCACAAATAGAGTTTGAGGAGACGTCGTCAGAGTCTGTATGTTGCTTAAATTCTACAAAAGAGTGGGCGCTAAAGATCAGCGCACGGTAGGCCATTGCATCCAATGAGCTCGAGTTGAAATAGTATAATGCTTACAGCACCTGGTATTCCCAGGCGGTCACCCATCCAAGTACTAACCAGGCCCGACACTGCTTAGCTTCCGATATCAGACGAGATCGGGCGTGCCTAAGTTGGTATGGCCGTAAGCATTTATAGACTTGACCATATTAGCTTTTATACAGGGGGAGGACGTAAGGAGTGAGAGCGCTGCCGTGGCCAGAGACGGGACTCGTACAGAATCAATGATTAGATCCATAATGAATGAATGAATACGTTATTCCAGACTCAGAGTTACATATTTGAACGCAATGCATCACACTGCTTTGGCGTCATCGTTTGCGTGATCTTTTGAAGAAACGTAGCGTTGCAAAACCTGGGATGGACTAAGGTGGACCGCCGTCATTGCAGCTCTCTGCTACGTCACTACACTGTCCACATGTTTCACAAATAGAGTTTGAGGAGACGTCGTCAGAGTCTGTATGTTGCTTAAATTCTCCAAAACAGTGGGCGCTAAAGATCAGCGCACGGTAGGCCATTGCATCCAATGAGCTCGAGTTGAAATAGTATAATGCTTACAGCACCTGGTATTCCCAGGCGGTCACCCATCCAAGTACTAACCAGGCCCGACCCTGCTTAGCTTCCGAGATCAGACGAGATCGGGCGTGCATAAGGTGGTATGGCCGTAAGCATTTATAGACTTGACCATATTAGCTTTTATACAGGGGGAGGACGTAAGGAGTGAGAGCGCTGCCGTGGCCAGAGACGGGACTCGTACAGAATCAATGATTAGATCCATAATGAATGAATGAATACGTTATTCCAGACTCAGAGTTACATATTTGAACGCAATGCATCACACTGCTTTGGCGTCATCGTTTGCGTGATCTTTTGAAGAAACGTAGCGTTGCAAAACCTGGGATGGACTAAGGTGGACCGCCGTCATTGCAGCTCTCTGCTACGTCACTACACTGTCCACATGTTTCACAAATAGAGTTTGAGGAGACGTCGTCAGAGTCTGTATGTTGCTTAAATTCTCCAAAACAGTGGGCGCTAAAGATCAGCGCACGGTAGGCCATTGCATCCAATGAGCTCGAGTTGAAAAAGTATAATGCTTACAGCACCTGGTATTCCCAGGCTGTCACCCATCCAAGTACTAACCAGGCCCGACCCTGCTTAGCTTCCGAGATCAGACGAGATCAGGGCGTGCCTAAGGTGGTATGGCCGTAAGCATTTATAGACTTGACCATATTAGCTTTTATACAGGAGGAGGACGTAAGGAGTGAGAGCGCTGCCGTGGCCAGAGACGGGACTTGTACAGAAACAATGATTAGATCCATAATGAATGAATGAATACGTTATTCCAGACTCAGAGTTACATATTTGAACGCAATGCATTACACTGCTTGGGCGTCATCGTTTGCTCTGATCTTTTGAAGAAACGTAGCGTTGCAAAACCTGGGATGGACTTAAGGTGGACCGCCGTCATTGCAGCTGCTCCCTGCTAGCAGCGTCACTACACTGTCCACATGTTTCACAAATAGAGTTTGAGGAGACGTCGTCAGAGTCTGTATGTTGCTTAAATTCTCCAAAACAGTGGGCGCTAAAGATCAGCGCACGGTAGGCCATTGCATCCAATGAGCTCGAGTTGAAAAAGTATAATGCTTACAGCACCTGGTATTCCCAGGCGGTCACCCATCCAAGTACTAACCAGGCCCGACCCTGCTTAGCTTCCGAGATCAGACGAGATCGGGCGTGCCTAAGGTGGTTATGGCCGTAAGCATTTATAGACTTGACCATATTAGCTTTTATACAGGGGGAGGACGTAAGGAGTGAGAGCGCTGCCGTGGCCAGAGACGGGACTTGTACAGAAACAATGATTAGATCCATAATGAATGAATGAATACGTTATTCCAGACTCAGAGTTACATATTTGAATGCAATGCATTACACTGCTTTGGCGTCATCGTTTGCGTGATCTTTTGAAGAAACGTAGCGTTGCAAATCCTGGGATGGACTAAGGTGGACCGCCGTCATTGCAGCTCTCTGCTACGTCACTACACTGTCCACATGTTTCACAAATAGAGTTTGAGGAGACGTCGTCAGAGTCTGTATGTTGCTTAAATTCTCCAAAACAGTGGGCGCTAAAGATCATCGCACGGTAGGCCATTGCATCCAATGAGCTCGAGTTGAAAAAGTATATTTCTTACAGCACCTGGTATTCCCAGGCGGTCAACCATCCAAGTACTAACCAGGCCCGACCCTGCTTAGCTTCCGAGATCAGACGAGATCGGGCGTGCCTAAGGTGGTATGGCCGTAAGCATTTATAGACTTGACCATATTAGCTTTTATACAGGGGGAGGACGTAAGGAGTGAGAGCGCTGCCGTGGCCAGAGACGGGACTTGTACAGAAACAATGATTAGATCCATAATGAATGAATGAATACGTTATTCCAGACTCAGAGTTACATATTTGAACGCAATGCATTACACTGCTTTGGCGTCATCGTTTGCGTGATCTTTTGAAGAAACGTAGCGTTGCAAAACCTGGGATGGACTAAGGTGGACCGCCGTCATTGCAGCTCTCTGCTACGTCACTACACTGTCCACATGTTTCACAAATAGAGTTTGAGGAGACGTCGTCAGAGTCTGTATGTTGCTTAAATTCTCCAAAACAGTGGGCGCTAAAGATCAGCGCACGGTAGGCCATTGCATCCAATGAGCTCGAGTTGAAATAGTATAATGCTTACAGCACCTGGTATTCCCAGGCGGTCACCCATCCAAGTACTAACCAGGCCCGACCCTGCTTAGCTTCCGAGATCAGACGAGATCGGGCGTGCATAAGTTGGTATGGCCGTAAGCATTTATAGACTTGACCATATTAGCTTTTATACAGGGGGAGGACGTAAGGAGTGAGAGCGCTGCCGTGGCCAGAGGCGGGACTCGTACAGAATCAATGATTAGATCCATAATGAATGAATGAATACGTTATTCCAGACTCAGAGTTACATATTTGAACGCAATGCATCACACTGCTTTGGCGTCATCGTTTGCGTGATCTTTTGAAGAAACGTAGCGTTGCAAAACCTGGGATGGACTAAGGTGGACCGCCGTCATTGCAGCTCTCTGCTACGTCACTACACTGTCCACATGTTTCACAAATAGAGTTTGAGGAGACGTCGTCAGAGTCTGTATGTTGCTTAAATTCTCCAAAACAGTGGGCGCTAAAGATCAGCGCACGGTAGGCCATTGCATCCAATGAGCTCGAGTTGAAATAGTATAATGCTTACAGCACCTGGTATTCCCAGGCCGTCACCCATCCAAGTACTAACCAGGCCCGACCCTGCTTAGCTTCCGAGATCAGACGAGATCGGGCGTGCCTAAGTTGGTATCGCCGTAAGCATTTATAGACTTGACCATATTAGCTTTTATACAGGGGGAGGACGTAAGGAGTGAGAGCGCTGCCGTGGCCAGAGGCGGGACTCGTACAGAATCAATGATTAGATCCATAATGAATGAATGAATACGTTATTCCAGACTCAGAGTTACATATTTGAACGCAATGCATCACACTGCTTGGGCGTCATCGTTTGTATGATCTTTTGAAGAAACTTAGCGTTGCAAGACCTGGGATGGATTAAGGTGGACCGCCGTCATTGCAGCTCTCTGCTGCTCCCTGCTAGCAGCGTCACTACACTGTCCACATGTTTCACAAATAGAGTTTGAGGAGACGTCGTCAGAGTCTGTATGTTGCTTAAATTCTCCAAAACAGTGGGCGCTAAAGATCAGCGCACGGTAGGCCATTGCATCCAATGAGCTCGAGTTGAAAAAGTATAATGCTTACAGCACCTGGTATTCCCAGGCGGTCACCCATCCAAGTACTAACCAGGCCCGACCCTGCTTAGCTTCCGAGATCAGACGAGATCGGGCGTGCCTAAGGTGGTTTGGCCGTAAGCATTTATAGACTTGACCATATTAGCTTTTATACAGGGGGAGGACGTAAGGAGTGAGAGCGCTGCCGTGGCCAGAGGCGGGACTCGTACAGAATCAATGATTAGATCCATAATGAATGAATGAATACGTTATTCCAGACTCAGAGTTACATATTTGAACGCAATGCATTACACTGCTTTGGCGTTATCGTTTGCGTGATCTTTTGAAGAAACGTAGCGTTGCAAAACCTGGGATGGACTAAGGTGGACCGCCGTCATTGCAGCTCTCTGCTACGTCACTACACTGTCCACATGTTTCACAAATAGAGTTTGAGGAGACGTCGTCAGAGTCTGTATGTTGCTTAAATTCTACAAAAGAGTGGGCGCTAAAGATCAGCGCACGGTAGGCCATTGCATCCAATGAGCTCGAGTTGAAAAAGTATAATGCTTACAGCACCTGGTATTCCCAGGCGGTCACCCATCCAAGTACTAACCAGGCCCGACCCTGCTTAGCTTCCGAGATCAGACGAGATCGGGCGTGCCTAAGGTGGTATGGCCGTAAGCATTTATAGACTTGACCATATTAGCTTTTATACAGGGGGAGGACGTAAGGAGTGAGAGCGCTGCCGTGGCCAGAGGCGGGACTCGTACAGAATCAATGATTAGATCCATAATGAATGAATGAATACGTTATTCCAGACTCAGAGTTACATATTTGAACGCAATGCATCACACTGCTTTGGCGTCATCGTTTGCGTGATCTTTTGAAGAAACGTAGCGTTGCAAAACCTGGGATGGACTAAGGTGGACCGCCGTCATTGCAGCTCTCTGCTGCTCCCTGCTAGCAGCGTCACTACACTGTCCACATGTTTCACAAATAGAGTTTGAGGAGACGTCGTCAGAGTCTGTATGTTGCTTAAATTCTCCAAAACAGTGGGCGCTAAAGATCAGCGCACGGTAGGCCATTGCATCCAATGAGCTCGAGTTGAAAAAGTATAATGCTTACAGCACCTGGTATTCCCAGGCGGTCACCCATCCAAGTACTAACCAGGCCCGACCCTGCTTAGCTTCCGAGATCAGACGAGATCGGGCATGCCTAAGGTGGTATGGCCGTAAGCATTTATAGACTTGACCATATTAGCTTTTATACAGGGGGAGGACGTAAGGAGTGAGAGCGCTGCCGTGGCCAGAGACGGGACTTGTACAGAAACAATGATTAGATCCATAATGAATGAATGAATACGTTATTCCAGACTCAGAGTGACATATTTGAACGCAATGCATTACACTGCTTTGGCGTCATCGTTTGCGTGATCTTTTGAAGAAACCTAGCGTTGCAAAACCTGGGATGGACTAAGGTGGACCGCCGTAATTGCAGCTCTCTGCTACGTCACTACACTGTCCACATGTTTCACAAATAGAGTTTGAGGAGACGTCGTCAGAGTCTGTATGTTGCTTAAATTCTCCAAAACAGTGGGCGCTAAAGATCAGCGCACGGTAGGCCATTGCATCCAATGAGCTCAAGTAGAAATAGTATAATGCTTACAGCACCTGGTATTCCCAGGCGGTCACCCATCCAAGTACTAACCAGGCCCGACCCTGCTTAGCTTCCGAGATCAGACGAGATCGGGCGTGCCTAATGGTGGTATGGCCGTAAGCATTTATAGACTTGACCATATTAGCTTTTATACAGGGGGAGGACGTAAGGAGTGAGAGCGCTGCCGTGGCCAGAGACGGGACTTGTACAGAAACAATGATTAGATCCATAATGAATGAATGAATACGTTATTCCAGACTCAGAGTTACATATTTGAATGCAATGCATTACACTGCTTTGGCGTCATCGTTTGCGTGATCTTTTGAAGAAACGTAGCGTTGCAAAACCTGGGATGGACTAAGGTGGACCGCCGTCATTGCAGCTCTCTGCTACGTCACTACACTGTCCACATGTTTCACAAATAGAGTTTGAGGAGACGTCGTCAGAGTCTGTATGTTGCTTAAATTCTCCAAAACAGTGGGCGCTAAAGATCAGCGCACGGTAGGCCATTGCATCCAATGAGCTCGAGTTGAAATAGTATAATACTTACAGCACCTGGTATTCCCAGGCGGTCACCCATCCAAGTACTAACCAGGCCCGACCCTGCTTAGCTTCCAAGATCAGACGAGATCGGGCGTGCATAAGTTGGTATGGCCGTAAGCATTTATAGACTTGACCATATTAGCTTTTATACAGGGGGAGGACGTAAGGAGTGAGAGCGCTGCCGTGGCCAGAGGCGGGACTCGTACAGAATCAATGATTAGATCCATAATGAATGAATGAATACGTTATTCCAGACTCAGAGTTACATATTTGAACGCAATGCATCACACTGCTTTGGCGTCATCGTTTGCGTGATCTTTTGAAGAAACGTAGCGTTGCAAAACCTGGGATGGACTAAGGTGGACCGCCGTCATTGCAGCTCTCTGCTACGTCACTACACTGTCCACATGTTTCACAAATAGAGTTTGAGGAGACGTCGTCAGAGTCTGTATGTTGCTTAAATTCTCCAAAACAGTGGGCGCTAAAGATCAGCGCACGGTAGGCCATTGCATCCAATGAGCTCGAGTTGAAAAAGTATAATGCTTACAGCACCTGGTATTCCCAGGCGGTCACCCATCCAAGTACTAACCAGGCCCGACCCTGCTTAGCTTCCGAGATCAGACGAGATCGGGCGTGCCTAAGGTGGTATGGCCGTAAGCATTTATAGTCTTGACCATATTAGCTTTTATACAGGAGGAGGACGTAAGGAGTGAGAGCGCTGCCGTGGCCAGAGACGGGACTTGTACAGAAACAATGATTAGATCCATAATGAATGAATGAATACGTTATTCCAGACTCAGAGTTACATATTTGAACGCAATGCATTACACTGCTTGGGCGTCATCGTTTGTGTGATCTTTTGAAGAAACGTAGCGTTGCAAAACCTGGGATGGATTAAGGTGGACCGCCGTCATTGCAGCTCTCTGCTGCTCCCTGCTAGCAGCGTCACTACACTGTCCACATGTTTCACAAATAGAGTTTGAGGAGACGTCGTCAGAGTCTGTATGTTGCTTAAATTCTCCAAAACAGTGGGCGCTAAAGATCAGCGCACGGTAGGCCATTGCATCCAATGAGCTCGAGTTGAAAAAGTATAATGCTTACAGCACCTGGTATTCCCAGGCGGTCACCCATCCAAGTACTAACCAGGCCCGACCCTGCTTAGCTTCCGAGATCAGACGAGATCGGGCGTGCCTAAGGTGGTTTGGCCGTAAGCATTTATAGACTTGACCATATTAGCTTTTATACAGGGGGAGGACGTAAGGAGTGAGAGCGCTGCCGTGGCCAGAGACGGGACTTGTACAGAAACAATGATTAGATCCATAATGAATGAATGAATACGTTATTCCAGACTCAGAGTTACATATTTGAATGCAATGCATTACACTGCTTTGGCGTCATCGTTTGCGTGATCTTTTGAAGAAACGTAGCGTTGCAAATCCTGGGATGGACTAAGGTGGACCGCCGTCATTGCAGCTCTCTGCTACGTCACTACACTGTCCACATGTTTCACAAATAGAGTTTGAGGAGACGTCGTCAGAGTCTGTATGTTGCTTAAATTCTCCAAAACAGTGGGCGCTAAAGATCAGCGCACGGTAGGCCATTGCATCCAATGAGCTCGAGTTGAAAAAGTATATTTCTTACAGCACCTGGTATTCCCAGGCGGTCAACCATCCAAGTACTAACCAGGCCCGACCCTGCTTAGCTTCCGAGATCAGACGAGATCGGGCGTGCCTAAGGTGGTATGGCCGTAAGCATTTATAGACTTGACCATATTAGCTTTTATACAGGGGGAGGACGTAAGGAGTGAGAGCGCTGCCGTGGCCAGAGACGGGACTTGTACAGAAACAATGATTAGATCCATAATGAATGAATGAATACGTTATTCCAGACTCAGAGTTACATATTTGAACGCAATGCATTACACTGCTTTGGCGTCATCGTTTGCGTGATCTTTTGAAGAAACGTAGCGTTGCAAAACCTGGGATGGACTAAGGTGGACCGCCGTCATTGCAGCTCTCTGCTACGTCACTACACTGTCCACATGTTTCACAAATAGAGTTTGAGGAGACGTCGTCAGAGTCTGTATGTTGCTTAAATTCTCCAAAACAGTGGGCGCTAAAGATCAGCGCACGGTAGGCCATTGCATCCAATGAGCTCGAGTTGAAATAGTATAATGCTTACAGCACCTGGTATTCCCAGGCGGTCACCCATCCAAGTACTAACCAGGCCCGACCCTGCTTAGCTTCCGAGATCAGACGAGATCGGGCGTGCATAAGTTGGTATGGCCGTAAGCATTTATAGACTTGACCATATTAGCTTTTATACAGGGGGAGGACGTAAGGAGTGAGAGCGCTGCCGTGGCCAGAGGCGGGACTCGTACAGAATCAATGATTAGATCCATAATGAATGAATGAATACGTTATTCCAGACTCAGAGTTACATATTTGAACGCAATGCATCACACTGCTTTGGCGTCATCGTTTGCGTGATCTTTTGAAGAAACGTAGCGTTGCAAAACCTGGGATGGACTAAGGTGGACCGCCGTCATTGCAGCTCTCTGCTACGTCACTACACTGTCCACATGTTTCACAAATAGAGTTTGAGGAGACGTCGTCAGAGTCTGTATGTTGCTTAAATTCTCCAAAACAGTGGGCGCTAAAGATCAGCGCACGGTAGGCCATTGCATCCAATGAGCTCGAGTTGAAATAGTATAATGCTTACAGCACCTGGTATTCCCAGGCCGTCACCCATCCAAGTACTAACCAGGCCCGACCCTGCTTAGCTTCCGAGATCAGACGAGATCGGGCGTGCCTAAGTTGGTATGGCCGTAAGCATTTATAGACTTGACCATATTAGCTTTTATACAGGGGGAGGACGTAAGGAGTGAGAGCGCTGCCGTGGCCAGAGACGGGACTTGTACAGAAACAATGATTAGATCCATAATGAATGAATGAATACGTTATTCCAGACTCAGAGTTACATATTTGAACGCAATGCATTACACTGCTTGGGCGTCATCGTTTGTGTGATCTTTTGAAGAAACGTAGCGTTGCAAAACCTGGGATGGATTAAGGTGGACCGCCGTCATTGCAGCTCTCTGCTGCTCCCTGCTAGCAGCGTCACTACACTGTCCACATGTTTCACAAATAGAGTTTGAGGAGACGTCGTCAGAGTCTGTATGTTGCTTAAATTCTCCAAAACAGTGGGCGCTAAAGATCAGCGCACGGTAGGCCATTGCATCCAATGAGCTCGAGTTGAAAAAGTATGATGCTTACAGCACCTGGTATTCCCAGGCGGTCACCCATCCAAGTACTAACCAGGCCCGACCCTGCTTAGCTTCCGAGATCAGACGAGATCGGGCGTGCCTAAGGTGGTTTGGCCGTAAGCATTTATAGACTTGACCATATTAGCTTTTATACAGGGGGAGGACGTAAGGAGTGAGAGCGCTGCCGTGGCCAGAGGCGGGACTCGTACAGAATCAATGATTAGATCCATAATGAATGAATGAATACGTTATTCCAGACTCAGAGTTACATATTTGAACGCAATGCATTACACTGCTTTGGCGTTATCGTTTGCGTGATCTTTTGAAGAAACGTAGCGTTGCAAAACCTGGGATGGACTAAGGTGGACCGCCGTCATTGCAGCTCTCTGCTACGTCACTACACTGTCCACATGTTTCACAAATAGAGTTTGAGGAGACGTCGTCAGAGTCTGTATGTTGCTTAAATTCTACAAAAGAGTGGGCGCTAAAGATCAGCGCACGGTAGGCCATTGCATCCAATGAGCTCGAGTTGAAAAAGTATAATGCTTACAGCACCTGGTATTCCCAGGCGGTCACCCATCCAAGTACTAACCAGGCCCGACCCTGCTTAGCTTCCGAGATCAGACGAGATCGGGCGTGCCTAAGGTGGTATGGCCGTAAGCATTTATAGACTTGACCATATTAGCTTTTATACAGGGGGAGGACGTAAGGAGTGAGAGCGCTGCCGTGGCCAGAGGCGGGACTCGTACAGAATCAATGATTAGATCCATAATGAATGAATGAATACGTTATTCCAGACTCAGAGTTACATATTTGAACGCAATGCATCACACTGCTTTGGCGTCATCGTTTGCGTGATCTTTTGAAGAAACGTAGCGTTGCAAAACCTGGGATGGACTAAGGTGGACCGCCGTCATTGCAGCTCTCTGCTGCTCCCTGCTAGCAGCGTCACTACACTGTCCACATGTTTCACAAATAGAGTTTGAGGAGACGTCGTCAGAGTCTGTATGTTGCTTAAATTCTCCAAAACAGTGGGCGCTAAAGATCAGCGCACGGTAGGCCATTGCATCCAATGAGCTCGAGTTGAAAAAGTATAATGCTTACAGCACCTGGTATTCCCAGGCGGTCACCCATCCAAGTACTAACCAGGCCCGACCCTGCTTAGCTTCCGAGATCAGACGAGATCGGGCATGCCTAAGGTGGTATGGCCGTAAGCATTTATAGACTTGACCATATTAGCTTTTATACAGGGGGAGGACGTAAGGAGTGAGAGCGCTGCCGTGGCCAGAGACGGGACTTGTACAGAAACAATGATTAGATCCATAATGAATGAATGAATACGTTATTCCAGACTCAGAGTGACATATTTGAACGCAATGCATTACACTGCTTTGGCGTCATCGTTTGCGTGATCTTTTGAAGAAACCTAGCGTTGCAAAACCTGGGATGGACTAAGGTGGACCGCCGTAATTGCAGCTCTCTGCTACGTCACTACACTGTCCACATGTTTCACAAATAGAGTTTGAGGAGACGTCGTCAGAGTCTGTATGTTGCTTAAATTCTCCAAAACAGTGGGCGCTAAAAATCAGCGCACGGTAGGCCATTGCATCCAATGAGCTCAAGTAGAAATAGTATAATGCTTACAGCACCTGGTATTCCCAGGCGGTCACCCATCCAAGTACTAACCAGGCCCGACCCTGCTTAGCTTCCGAGATCAGACGAGATCGGGCGTGCCTAAGGTGGTATGGCCGTAAGCATTTATAGACTTGACCATATTAGCTTTTATACAGGGGGAGGACGTAAGGAGTGAGAGCGCTGCCGTGGCCAGAGACGGGACTTGTACAGAAACAATGATTAGATCCATAATGAATGAATGAATACGTTATTCCAGACTCAGAGTTACATGTTTGAATGCAATGCATTACACTGCTTTGGCGTCATCGTTTGCGTGATCTTTTGAAGAAACGTAGCGTTGCAAAACCTGGGATGGACTAAGGTGGACCGCCGTCATTGCAGCTCTCTGCTACGTCACTACACTGTCCACATGTTTCACAAATAGAGTTTGAGGAGACGTCGTCAGAGTCTGTATGTTGCTTAAATTCTCCAAAACAGTGGGCGCTAAAGATCAGCGCACGGTAGGCCATTGCATCCAATGAGCTCGAATTGAAATAGTATAATACTTACAGCACCTGGTATTCCCAGGCGGTCACCCATCCAAGTACTAACCAGGCCCGACCCTGCTTAGCTTCCAAGATCAGACGAGATCGGGCGTGCATAAGTTGGTATGGCCGTAAGCATTTAAAGACTTGACCATATTAGCTTTTATACAGGGGGAGGACGTAAGGAGTGAGAGCGCTGCCGTGGCCAGAGGCGGGACTCGTACAGAATCAATGATTAGATCCATAATGAATGAATGAATACGTTATTCCAGACTCAGAGTTACATATTTGAACGCAATGCATCACACTGCTTTGGCGTCATCGTTTGCGTGATCTTTTGAAGAAACGTAGCGTTGCAAAACCTGGGATGGACTAAGGTGGACCGCCGTCATTGCAGCTCTCTGCTACGTCACTACACTGTCCACATGTTTCACAAATAGAGTTTGAGGAGACGTCGTCAGAGTCTGTATGTTGCTTAAATTCTCCAAAACAGTGGGCGCTAAAGATCAGCGCACGGTAGGCCATTGCATCCAATGAGCTCGAGTTGAAAAAGTATAATGCTTACAGCACCTGGTATTCCCAGGCGGTCACCCATCCAAGTACTAACCAGGCCCGACCCTGCTTAGCTTCCGAGATCAGACGAGATCGGGGGTGCCTAAGGTGGTATGGCCGTAAGCATTTATAGTCTTGACCATATTAGCTTTTATACAGGAGGAGGACGTAAGGAGTGAGAGCGCTGCCGTGGCCAGAGACGAGACTTGTACAGAAACAATGATTAGATCCATAATGAATGAATGAATACGTTATTCCAGACTCAGAGTTACATATTTGAACGCAATGCATTACACTGCTTGGGCGTCATCGTTTGTGTGATCTTTTGAAGAAACGTAGCGTTGCAAAACCTGGGATGGATTAAGGTGGACCGCCGTCATTGCAGCTCTCTGCTGCTCCCTGCTAGCAGCGTCACTACACTGTCCACATGTTTCACAAATAGAGTTTGAGGAGACGTCGTCAGAGTCTGTATGTTGCTTAAATTCTCCAAAACAGTGGGCGCTAAAGATCAGCGCACGGTAGGCCATTGCATCCAATGAGCTCGAGTTGAAAAAGTATGATGCTTACCGCACCTGGTATTCCCAGGCGGTCACCCATCCAAGTACTAACCAGGCCCGACCCTGCTTAGCTTCCGAGATCAGACGAGATCGGGCGTGCCTAAGGTGGTATGGCCGTAAGCATTTATAGACTTGACCATATTAGCTTTTATACAGGGGGAGGACGTAAGGAGTGAGAGCGCTGCCGTGGCCAGAGACGGGACTTGTAAAGAAACAATGATTAGATCCATAATGAATGAATGAATACGTTATTCCAGACTCAGAGTTACATATTTGAATGCAATGCATTACACTGCTTTGGCGTCATCGTTTGCGTGATCTTTTGAAGAAACGTAGCGTTGCAAAACCTGGGATGGACTAAGGTGGACCGCCGTCATTGCAGCTCTCTGCTACGTCACTACACTGTCCACATGTTTCACAAATAGAGTTTGAGGAGACGTCGTCAGAGTCTGTATGTTGCTTAAATTCTCCAAAACAGTGGGCGCCAAAGATCAGCGCACGGTAGGCCATTGCATCCAATGAGCTCGAGTTGAAATAGTATAATGCTTACAGCACCTGGTATTCCCAGGCGGTCACCCATGCAAGTACTAACCAGGCCCGACCCTGCTTAGCTTCCGAGATCAGACGAGATCGGGCGTGCCTAAGTTGGTATGGCCGTAAGCATTTATAGACTAGACCATATTAGCTTTTATACAGGGGGAGGACGTAAGGAGTGAGAGCGCTGCCGTGGCCAGAGACGGGACTCGTACAGAAACAATGATTATATCCATAATGAATGAATGAATACGTTATTCCAGACTCAGAGTTACATATTTGAACGCAATGCATTACACTGCTTTGGCGTCATCGTTTGCGTGATCTTTTGAAGAAACGTAGCGTTGCAAAACCTGGGATGGACTAAGGTGGACCGCCGTCATTGCAGCTCTCTGCTACGTCACTACACTGTCCACATGTTTCACAAATAGAGTTTGAGGAGACGTCGTCAGAGTCTGTATGTTGCTTAAATTCTCCAAAACAGTGGGCGCTAAAGATCAGCGCACGGTAGGCCATTGCATCCAATGAGCTCGAGTTGAAATAGTATAATGCTTACAGCACCTGGTGTTCCCAGGCGGTCACCCATCCAAGTACTAACCAGGCCCGACCCTGCTTAGCTTCCGAGATCAGACGAGATCGGGCGTGCCTAAGTTGGTATGGCCGTAAGCATTTATAGACTTGACCATATTAGCTTTTATACAGGGGGAGGACGTAAGGAGTGAGAGCGCTGCCGCGGCCAGAGACGGGACTCGTACAGAAACAATGATTAGATCCATAATGAATGAATGAATACGTTATTCCAGACTCAGAGTTACATATTTGAACGCAATGCATTACACTGCTTTGGCGTCATCGTTTGCATGATCTTTTGAAGAAACGTAGCGTTGCAAAACCTGGGATGGACTAAGGTGGACCGCCGTCATTGCAGCTCTCTGCTACGTCACTACACTGTCCACATGTTTCACAAATAGAGTTTGAGGAGACGTCGTCAGAGTCTGTATGTTGCTTAAATTCTCCAAAACAGTGGGCGCTAAAGATCAGCGCACGGTAGGCCATTGCATCCAATGAGCTCGAGTTGAAAAAGTTTAATGCTTACAGCACCTGGTATTCCCAGGCGGTCACCCATCCAAGTACTAACCAGGCCCGACCCTGCTTAGCTTCCGAGATCAGACGAGATCAGGCGTGCCTAAGGTGGTATGGCCGTAAGCATTTATAGACTTGACCATATTAGCTTTTATACAGGAGGAGGACGTAAGGAGTGAGAGCGCTGCCGTGGCCAGAGACGGGACTTGTACAGAAACAATGATTAGATCCATAATGAATGAATGAATACGTTATTCCAGACTCAGAGTTACATATTTGAACGCAATGCATTACACTGCTTGGGCGTCATCGTTTGTGTGATCTTTTGAAGAAACGTAGCGTTGCAAAACCTGGGATGGATTAAGGTGGACCGCCGTCATTGCAGCTCTCTGCTGCTCCCTGCTAGCAGCGTCACTACACTGTCCACATGTTTCACAAATAGAGTTTGAGGAGACGTCGTCAGAGTCTGTATGTTGCTTAAATTCTCCAAAACAGTGGGCGCTAAAGATCAGCGCACGGTAGGCCATTGCATCCAATGAGCTCGAGTTGAAAAAGTATGATGCTTACCGCACCTGGTATTCCCAGGCGGTCACCCATCCAAGTACTAACCAGGCCCGACCCTGCTTAGCTTCCGAGATCAGACGAGATCGGGCGTGCCTAAGGTGGTATGGCCGTAAGCATTTATAGACTTGACCATATTAGCTTTTATACAGGGGGAGGACGTAAGGAGTGAGAGCGCTGCCGTGGCCAGAGACGGGACTTGTAAAGAAACAATGATTAGATCCATAATGAATGAATGAATACGTTATTCCAGACTCAGAGTTACATATTTGAATGCAATGCATTACACTGCTTTGGCGTCATCGTTTGCGTGATCTTTTGAAGAAACGTAGCGTTGCAAAACCTGGGATGGACTAAGGTGGACCGCCGTCATTGCAGCTCTCTGCTACGTCACTACACTGTCCACATGTTTCACAAATAGAGTTTGAGGAGACGTCGTCAGAGTCTGTATGTTGCTTAAATTCTCCAAAACAGTGGGCGCCAAAGATCAGCGCACGGTAGGCCATTGCATCCAATGAGCTCGAGTTGAAATAGTATAATGCTTACAGCACCTGGTATTCCCAGGCGGTCACCCATGCAAGTACTAACCAGGCCCGACCCTGCTTAGCTTCCGAGATCAGACGAGATCGGGCGTGCCTAAGTTGGTATGGCCGTAAGCATTTATAGACTAGACCATATTAGCTTTTATACAGGGGGAGGACGTAAGGAGTGAGAGCGCTGCCGTGGCCAGAGACGGGACTCGTACAGAAACAATGATTATATCCATAATGAATGAATGAATACGTTATTCCAGACTCAGAGTTACATATTTGAACGCAATGCATTACACTGCTTTGGCGTCATCGTTTGCGTGATCTTTTGAAGAAACGTAGCGTTGCAAAACCTGGGATGGACTAAGGTGGACCGCCGTCATTGCAGCTCTCTGCTACGTCACTACACTGTCCACATGTTTCACAAATAGAGTTTGAGGAGACGTCGTCAGAGTCTGTATGTTGCTTAAATTCTCCAAAACAGTGGGCGCTAAAGATCAGCGCACGGTAGGCCATTGCATCCAATGAGCTCGAGTTGAAATAGTATAATGCTTGCAGCACCTGGTGTTCCCAGGCGGTCACCCATCCAAGTACTAACCAGGCCCGACCCTGCTTAGCTTCCGAGATCAGACGAGATCGGGCGTGCCTAAGTTGGTATGGCCGTAAGCATTTATAGACTTGACCATATTAGCTTTTATACAGGGGGAGGACGTAAGGAGTGAGAGCGCTGCCGCGGCCAGAGACGGGACTCGTACAGAAACAATGATTAGATCCATAATGAATGAATGAATACGTTATTCCAGACTCAGAGTTACATATTTGAACGCAATGCATTACACTGCTTTGGCGTCATCGTTTGCATGATCTTTTGAAGAAACGTAGCGTTGCAAAACCTGGGATGGACTAAGGTGGACCGCCGTCATTGCAGCTCTCTGCTACGTCACTACGCTGTCCACATGTTTCACAAATAGAGTTTGAGGAGACGTCGTCAGAGTCTGTATGTTGCTTAAATTCTCCAAAACAGTGGGCGCTAAAGATCAGCGCACGGTAGGCCATTGCATCCAATGAGCTCGAGTTGAAAAAGTTTAATGCTTACAGCACCTGGTATTCCCAGGCGGTCACCCATCCAAGTACTAACCAGGCCCGACCCTGCTTAGCTTCCGAGATCAGACGAGATCAGGCGTGCCTAAGGTGGTATGCCCTTAAGCATTTATAGACTTGACCATATTAGCTTTTATACAGGAGGAGGACGTAAGGAGTGAGAGCGCTGCCGTGGCCAGAGACGGGACTTGTACAGAAACAATGATTAGATCCATAATGAATGAATGAATACGTTATTCCAGACTCAGAGTTACATATTTGAACGCAATGCATTACACTGCTTGGGCGTCATCGTTTGTGTGATCTTTTGAAGAAACGTAGTGTTGCAAAACCTGGGATGGATTAAGGTGGACCGCCGTCATTGCAGCTCTCTGCTGCTCCCTGCTAGCAGCGTCACTACACTGTCCACATGTTCCACAAATAGAGTTTGAGGAGACGTCGTCAGAGTCTGTATGTTGCTTAAATTCTCCAAAACAGTGGGCGCTAAAGATCATCGCACGGTAGGCCATTGCATCCAATGAGCTCGAGTTGAAATAGTATAATGCTTACAGCACCTGGTATTCCCAGGCGGTCACCCATCCAAGTACTAACCAGGCCCGACCCTGCTTAGCTTCCGAGATCAGACGAGATCAGGCGTGCCTAAGTTGGTATGGCCGTAAGCATTTATAGACTTGACCATATTAGCTTTTATACAGGGGGAGGACGTAAGGAGTGAGAGCGCTGCCGTGGCCAGAGGCGGGACTCGTACAGAATCAATGATTAGATCCATAATGAATGAATGAATACGTTATTCCAGACTCAGAGTTACATATTTGAACGCAATGCATCACACTGCTTTGGCGTCATCGTTTGCGTGATCTTTTGAAGAAACGTAGCGTTGCAAAACCTGGGATGGACTAAGGTGAACCGCCGTCATTGCAGCTCTCTGCTACGTCACTACACTGTCCACATGTTTCACAAATAGAGTTTGAGGAGACGTCGTCAGAGTCTGTATGTTGCTTAAATTCTCCAAAACAGTGGGCGCTAAAGATCAGCGCACGGTAGGCCATTGCATCCAATGAGCTCGAGTTGAAAAAGTATAATGCTTACAGCACCTGGTATTCCCAGGCGGTCACCCATCCAAGTACTAACCAGGCCCGACCCTGCTTAGCTTCCGAGATCAGACGAGATCGGGCGTGCCTAAGGTGGTATGGCCGTAAGCATTTATAGACTTGACCATATTAGCTTTTATACAGGGGGAGGACGTAAGGAGTGAGAGCGCTGCCGTGGCCAGAGACGGGACTTGTACAGAAACAATGATTAGATCCATAATGAATGAATGAATACGTTATTCCAGACTCAGAGTTACATATTTGAACGCAATGCATCACACTGCTTTGGCGTCATCGTTTGCGTGATCTTTTGAAGAAACGTAGCGTTGCAAAACCTGGGATGGACTAAGGTGGACCGCCGTCATTGCAGCTCTCTGCTACGTCACTACACTGTCCACATGTTTCACAAATAGAGTTTGAGGAGACGTCGTCAGAGTCTGTATGTTGCTTAAATTCTACAAAAGAGTGGGCGCTAAAGATCAGCGCACGGTAGGCCATTGCATCCAATGAGCTCGAGTTGAAAAAGTATAATGCTTACAGCACCTGGTATTCCCAGGCGGTCACCCATCCAAGTACTAACCAGCCCCGACCCTGCTTAGCTTCCGAGATCAGACGAGATCGGGCGTGCCTAAGGTGGTATGGCCGTAAGCATTTATAGACTTGACCATATTAGCTTTTATACAGGGGGAGGACGTAAGGAGTGAGAGCGCTGCCGTGGCCAGAGACGGGACTAGTACAGAAACAATGATTAGATCCATAATGAATGAATGAATACGTTATTCCAGACTCAGAGTTACATATTTGAACGCAATGCATCACACTGCTTTGGCGTCATCGTTTGCGTGATCTTTTGAAGAAACGTAGCGTTGCAAAACCTGGGATGGACTAAGGTGGACCGCCGTCATTGCAGCTCTCTGCTACGTCACTACACTGTCCACATGTTTCACAAATAGAGTTTGAGGAGACGTCGTCAGAGTCTGTATGTTGCTTAAATTCTCCAAAACAGTGGGCGCTAAAGATCAGCGCACGGTAGGCCATTGCATCCAATGAGCTCGAGTTGAAATAGTATAATGCTTACAGCACCTGGTATTCCCAGGCGGTCACCCATCCAAGTACTAACCAGGCCCGACCCTGCTTAGCTTCCGAGATCAGACGAGATCGGGCGTGCCTAAGGTGGTATGGCCGTAAGTGTTTATAGACTTGACCATATTAGCTTTTATACAGGGGGAGGACGTAAGGAGTGAGAGCGCTGCCGTGGCCAGAGACGGGACTCGTACAGAAACAATGATTAGATCCATAATGAATGAATGAATACGTTATTCCAGACTCAGAGTTACATATTTGAACGCAATGCATCACACTGCTTTGGCGTCATCGTTTGCGTGATCTTTTGAAGAAACGTAGCGTTGCAAAACCTGGGATGGACTAAGGTGGACCGCCGTCATTGCAGCTCTCTGCTACGTCACTACACTGTCCACATGTTTCACAAATAGAGTTTGAGGAGACGTCGTCAGAGTCTGTATGTTGCTTAAATTCTACAAAAGAGTGGGCGCTAAAGATCAGCGCACGGTAGGCCATTGCATCCAATGAGCTCGAGTTGAAAAAGTATAATGCTTACAGCACCTGGTATTCCCAGGCGGTCACCCATCCAAGTACTAACCAGCCCCGACCCTGCTTAGCTTCCGAGATCAGACGAGATCGGGCGTGCCTAAGGTGGTATGGCCGTAAGCATTTATAGACTTGACCATATTAGCTTTTATACAGGGGGAGGACGTAAGGAGTGAGAGCGCTGCCGTGGCCAGAGACGGGACTAGTACAGAAACAATGATTAGATCCATAATGAATGAATGAATACGTTATTCCAGACTCAGAGTTACATATTTGAATGCAATGCATTACACTGCTTTGGCGTCATCGTTTGCGTGATCTTTTGAAGAAACGTAGCGTTGCAAAACCTGGGATGGACTAAGGTGGACCGCCGTCATTGCAGCTCTCTGCTACGTCACTACACTGTCCACATGTTTCACAAATAGAGTTTGAGGAGACGTCGTCAGAGTCTGTATGTTGCTTAAATTCTCCAAAACAGTGGGCGCTAAAGATCAGCGCACGGTAGGCCATTGCATCCAATGAGCTCGAGTTGAAATAGTATAATGCTTACAGCACCTGGTATTCCCAGGCGGTCAACCATCCAAGTACTAACCAGGCCCGACCCTGCTTAGCTTCCGAGATCAGACGAGATCGGGCGTGCCTAAGGTGGTATGGCCGTAAGCGTTTATAGACTTGACCATATTAGCTTTTATACAGGGGGAGGACGTAAGGAGTGAGAGCGCTGCCGTGGCCAGAGACGGGACTCGTACAGAAACAATGATTAGATCCATAATGAATGAATGAATACGTTATTCCAGACTCAGAGTTACATATTCGAACGCAATGCATTACACTGCTTTGGCGTCATCGTTTGCGTGATCTTTTGAAGAAACGTAGCGTTGCAAAACCTGGGATGGACTAAGGTGGACCGCCGTCATTGCAGCTCTCTGCTACGTCACTACACTGTCCAAATGTTTCACAAATAGAGTTTGAGGAGACGTCGTCAGAGTCTGTATGTTGCTTAAATTCTCCAAAACAGTGGGTGCTAAAGATCAGCGCACGGTAGGCCATTGCATCCAATGAGCTCGAGTTGAAAAAGTGTATTGCTTACAGCACCTGGTATTCCCAGGCGGTCACCCATCCAAGTACTAACCAGGCCCGACCCTGCTTAGCTTCCGAGATCAGACGAGATCGGGCGTGCCTAAGGTGGTATGGCCGTAAGCATTCATAGACTTGACCATATTAGCTTTTATACAGGGGGAGGACGTAAGGAGTGAGAGCGCTGCCGTGGCCAGAGACGGGACTTGTACAGAAACAATGAGTAGATCCATAATGAATGAATAAATACGTTATTCCAGACTCAGAGTTACATATTTGAACGCAATGCATTACACTGCTTTGGCGTCATCGTTTGCGTGATCTTTTGAAGAAACGTAGCGTTGCAAAACCTGGGATGGACTAAGGTGGACCGCCGTCATTGCAGCTCTCTGCTACGTCACTACACTGTCCACATGTTTCACAAATAGAGTTTGAGGAGACGTCGTCAGAGTCTGTATGTTGCTTAAATTCTCCAAAACAGTGGGCGCTAAAGATCAGCGCACGGTAGGCCATTGCATCCAATGAGCTCGAGTTGAAAAAGTATAATGCTTACAGCACCTGGTATTCCCAGGCGGTCACCCATCCAAGTACTAACCAGGCCCGACCCTGCTTAGCTTCCGAGATCAGACGAGATCGGGCGTGCCTAAGGTGGTAAGGCCGTAAGCATTTATAGACTTGACCATATTAGCTTTTATACAGGGGGAGGACGTAAGGAGTGAGAGCGCTGCCGTGGCCAGAGACGGGACTTGTACAGAAACAATGATTAGATCCATAATGAATGAATGAATACGTTATTCCAGACTCAGAGTTACATATTTGAACGCAATGCATTACACTGCTTTGGCGTCATCGTTTGCGTGATCTTTTGAAGAAACCTAGCGTTGCAAAACCTGGGATGGACTAAGGTGGACCGCCGTAATTGCAGCTCTCTGCTACGTCACTACACTGTCCACATGTTTCACAAATAGAGTTTGAGGAGACGTCGTCAGAGTCTGTATGTTGCTTAAATTTTCCAAAACAGTGGGCGCTAAAGATCAGCGCACGGTAGGCCATTGTATCCAATGAGCTCGAGTTGAAAAAGTATAATGCTTACAGCACCTGGTATTCCCAGGCGGTCACCCATCCAAGTACTAACCAGGCCCGACCCTGCTTAGCTTCCGAAATCAGACGAGATCAGGCGTGCCTAAGTTGGTATGGCCGTAAGCATTTATAGACTTGACCATATTAGCTTTTATACAGGGGGAGGACGTAAGGAGTGAGAGCGCTGCCGTGGCCAGAGGCGGGACTCGTACAGAATCAATGATTAGATCCATAATGAATGAATGAATACGTTATTCCAGACTCAGAGTTACATATTTGAACGCAATGCATCACACTGCTTTGGCGTCATCGTTTGCGTGATCTTTTGAAGAAACGTAGCCTTGCAAAACCTGGGATGGACTAAGGTGGACCGCCGTCATTGCAGCTCTCTGCTACGTCACTACACTGTCCACATGTTTCACAAATAGAGTTTGAGGAGACGTCGTCAGAGTCTGTATGTTGCTTAAATTCTCCAAAACAGTGGGCGCTAAAGATCAGCGCACGGTAGGCCATTGCATCCAATGAGCTCGAGTTGAAAAAGTATAATGCTTACAGCACCTGGTATTCCCAGGCGGTCACCCATCCAAGTACTAACCAGGCCCGACCCTGCTTAGCTTCCGAGATCAGACGAGATCGGGCGTGCCTAAGTTGGTATGGCCGTAAGCATTTATAGACTTGACCATATTAGCTTTTATACAGGGGGAGGACGTAAGGAGTGAGAGCGCTGCCGTGGCCAGAGACGGGACTTGTACAGAAACAATGATTAGATCCATAATGAATGAATGAATACGTTATTCCAGACTCAGAGTTACATATTTGAACGCAATGCATTACACTGCTTGGGCGTCATCGTTTCAACCTGATCTCACAGGAATCCGTGTAATGACTACGGACGCTTAACTCGAAATCCGTAGCCACATCACGGAAACACGCCGATTTCCGTGATGTGGCCACGGAATTCGCTCCAATGCAAGTTAATGACACTGATGTTCCGTGGCTCACACACGGATCCCCGTTTCAACGAGCGAGTCGCCCACGGGGATTAATTCAAAACCCGTGGTGGTCTCACTGAAACACTTAAATTGTCCTTGATGTGTCCACGGAAGTTGCTCCAATGCAAGTAAATGACACTGATATTCCGTGGCACACACACACAGATTCCCGTTTCAATCTGTGTGTGTGCCAAAGTTGACCACGGCGGGGGCTTGACTCAAAATCTGTGCTGGTCTGACGGAATCACTTAAATTGTCCGTGATGTGGCTACGGAATTGGCTCCAATGCAAGTAAATGACACTTTTATTCCGTGGCTCACACACGGATCCCCGTTTCAACGAGCGAGTCGACCACGGGTGCTTAACTCACAGTCCGTGTTGGTCTCACGGAATCACTTAAATCGTCCGTGACGTGGCCACGGAATTTGCTCCAATGCAAGTAAATGACACTGTTATTCCGTGGCTCACACACGGATCCCCGTTTCAACGAGCGAGTCGACCACGGGCGCTTAACTCACAGTCGGTGGTGGTCTCACGGAATCACTTAAATTGTCCGTGATGTGGCTACGGAATTGGCTCCAATGCAAGTCAATGACACAGTTATTCCGTGGCTCACACACGGATCCCCGTTTCAACGAGCGAGTCGACCACGGGCGCTTAACTCACAGTCCGTGGTGGTCTCACGGTATCACTTAAATGGTCCGTGATGTGGCTACGGAATTGACTCCAATGCAAGTAAATGACAATGTTATTCCGTGGCTCACACATGGATCCCCGTTTCAACGAGCGAGTCGACCACGGGCGCTTAACTCACAGTCCGTGTTGGTCTCACGGAATCACTTAAATCGTCCGTGATGTGGCCACGGAATTTGCCCCAATGCAAGTAAATGACACTGTTATTCCGTGGCTCACACACGAGAGAGAGAGAGAGAGAGAGAGAGAGAGAGAGAGAGAGAGAGAGAGAGAGAGAGAGAGAGAGAGAGAGAGAGAGAGAGAGAGAGAGAGCGAGAGAGAGAGCGCGCTCGCTTCAGAAGGGGTGTGGCAGAAAGTACAGTGCACCCTAGGTAGGCTATGCGTCAAAACCACAAATGCAACAAAGGGTCCATGCTTTGTATTATGGAATATGGATACTACAATTTTGGCAGCAGATAGTGTGGTACACACTCTATTATGTATCGTGCTCATGCTCACGAAAATAATCTATTGAACTGTGTCCCAGAGCACGGTTGTCTGACTTATTTTGTGCTACACAGAACACAAACCATAGCCTTTCAATTGGGATATTTGATTCGACTATAGAAGGGGTGTGCGCTGGTACAGGGCACCCTCTTATGTATGTGTCAAAACAACATATGCACCAAAGGGTAAATGAAGTATTAGAGATACTCTGATATCCCCTTTTTTTTCAGCAGACCTCCTCAAATACATTTCGTGCTCATGCTCAGGAAGATTAATCGATTGAATCGTGTCCCAGAGCATGATTGTCCGACTTTATTCGTACTGCAGAACGAAATGTAAACCCATGCCTTTTGGATGGGAGCGTTTCTCAGAATATAAACAGGTAGCTATATAAATATGTATGTAATAAATAAATAAATATATAATTAATTAAATACGTCAATACGTCACTCTGAGAGATGCGCACGGACTTTGACGCAGCCGCGAAAGCAAAACACCAGGTTCATTGATTGAACGAGGCAGGGTTATTTTAATTAATTAATTCAGTTATCATGTCATTCCTCTTCATGAGTGTTTATTGACTATTCCTGGTGATTTAAATGCTCATTGCAAGCTTCCTATTTATGTCTAGTGTAGGCTATACTGTCAATAAGCACCCTCCCCGTCCGATATGGATATGGAGAATTGTTCCCACGCCCCAGTGATGGTGGTGTCATATCTATGAAAGAGGGCATTCAAATATGTAACGGATAATGTATAGAATAACATATTAATTAAATAATTAATTAAATTAAGGGTGGTTCATTTTGTTTGATAATCTCAAAATATTTTTTTTTTTGTTAGAGGACTTTTGGTGTAAACCGAAATCGTATGATTGGCCCCAAAACCAATTTAAATATCCAAAAAATAACTATTTTGTTGCTTGTCCATTCACAAACCCTTCCTATCAACTTCGGTTAGGCCTACAATGTTAAATGTTAAACTGATATTGCCTCATAAAATGTAGCCTAGGCCTATGTCTTATTTTTATTATGCAAACAAACTCAAAATACTCTTGCAAACCATTGCTGTTTTATTGAAACTGGTCAGCGATACACAAAAAACACATAGCCAACAAATGCAGAGATGACCAAGTCATTAATTAATATTCGGGCGATTCGGTTGACATTGTGGCTGCGCGTCATAGCTTCGTCACACAGTTACACATTGCGCCTTTTCCAGTCATTGCAGGATCACTTTCAACAGGTATGTAGCCTATTTCCTGCATGTTTAATATGCGTTTAATATGCATTGTTATATAAACGTTGTCTCAGACTTTTCTCGTGTTAGCTAGAGCCATTATCTCTGATTAGTTAATTTAGCTAGGGTTATCAAAACAGGTGCCTATTTTTAGACAGCCAGCATTATAGTTGAACTATGTGCGCAATGCGTCGCGTTCCTCTGTGTTTGTGCAAATACCAGATGTGTAGGGTATTACATGAGCGCCATGTACATTAGGGATGGAGTGCATGCATTAGGGATAAGTGAAGTGGAATAGTGGCCTGGATTTTACACGAATCACGCACGCACATAGTAGCCTAGGAGCCATTCGGTCGGTACTAGTTCCGCGTTCCTCATCCTTTGGGTCGGATCTCGGGAGGTGACGTTCTGTTATTCTTCTGTGAATCTAAAACTCTGTGACCACGCAGACGCTTCGACGCAGTCATGAACCTTGCAAAGAGTACCTGAGACACTCAGGGAGTGAACGCTGATTGGCTAATACTATGGAGGTAGATTTGTGTCTTTATTATGCAATCAAAAATAATAGGTTTGAGAGCAAAACTTTCCACACTGCAATCAAAAAATAGATTTGAGAGCAAAACTATCGACACTGCAATCAAAAAATGTTTTATTGCAAGATAAATAATGTGATAAAAAAAATATTAATGGGAATCCAAATGTTTTGTTTGCAAACCCAAAAGTTTTGTTTGCAAATCCAAAAGTTTTGTTTGCGAATCCAAAAGTTTTGTTTGCGAATCAAAAAGCTTTGTTTGCGAATCCTAAAGTTTAGCTTGCGAATCCAAAAGCTTTGCTTGCTGTTGAGCTGAATCTCGTGGGCGGGACCTACACCGAAAGATGTAAGACACGTCTCTATTGGCCAGTCTCGATTGGAGTGACAGCTTGGCAACATCCGAAAAGCCCCTGTCCCCCGACCGCCTCCAGAAGCAGATTGTCGGCCTGACGGACAGGGTGTTCGTTTGTGCCTCTCAATCCGCGGCGGCGGTCAACAACATCGCCCTGCTCTCCTCTGCCATGGTCTCCTTGTCGGCTGACAGGGAGGCCTACGGGATATTCAGGGCGCGCAAGCGCGCGCACGGGACAAGCTCATAAGGCGAAGCCTAGACGGCGTAGCCTACATGAAATAGAACTCCCTCTCTCGTTACTAACTGTGGATGTTGCCAAGCTGTCACTCCGATCGAGACTGGCCAATAGAGACGTGTCTTACATCTTTCGGCGTAGGTCCCGCCCCCCCAGATTCAGCTCAACAGCAAGCAAAGCTTTTGGATTCGCAAGCAAAACTTAAGGATTCGCAAGCAAAGCTTTTTGATTCGCAAACAAAACTTTTGGATTCGCAAACAAAACTTTTGGATTTGCAAACAAAACTTTTGGGTTTGCAAACAAAACTTTTGGATTCCCATTAATATTTTTTTTATCACATTAATTTATCTTGCAATAAAACATTTTTTGATTGCAGTGTCGATAGTTTTGCTCTCAAATCAATTTTTTGATTGCAGTGTGGAAAGTTTTGCTCTCAAACCTATTTTTTGATTGCAGTGTGAAAAGTTTCGCTCTCAAACCTATTATTTTTGATTGCATAATAAAGACACAAATCTACCTCCATATAATACCCCCTCAGAAGCATTTATATAGAAATTAGAAGATAAAAAGAACATACCGTGTTATAATACCGTTATCGTCTATGCCTCAAATCATACCTTGATATAAATTGTAGTCCATACTGTACAGCCCTCGTTGTAGCCTACATCTCATCGACACATTGATTCACGGAGTAGTATAACTAAACTTTGAAAGAGATTTGACAACAGAATCCGAGCCCCAATCTGTGAGATTTTGTCAGAGTCCTATTTATATTATAAACACTAAAGGGAAACGCACAGTCCTGGTTGATTGCAACACCAAAGAGCAAGGCATGTTGGTGTGGCCAGAGAGCTGTCTCAACCACAGTGTTGTCACTGGTTTAATGGCCTTCCTCCTTTGGGAAGTGCACCCATGTGCTTCAGTCATTCTTGTGTAGAATATAACAAGAATGGTTATTGAGCAATTTGTTGGTCGGACGATTACAATAATGGTGATTCGATTATTTTATTTATTCCCTGCATTTTTTTGACTAAGATGTAACTAGTAATCACTATCATACATCTAATTTTTGTTAATGAATGTAGAAATCATTCTAATTATGTTTTTTTTTCTTTGTTACAGATTATTTACAAGATAGCTTTCCAAAAAAGACAAACAAAGGCACTTTTAAGAGCCATTCTCTCTCTCGCTCTCTCTCTCACACTTTCACTCTCTTTCTCACACTCACAGACACACACACACACACACACACACACACACACACACACACACACACACACACACATACACACCTGTATTTTATCTGTATTGTGTGTCAATTGTCCAGCGATGTTCAAAAACCAGAAGGTTTGTTCTGATGCCGTTGAGATCAGGGACCATATGGCTTCTGAAATCAGTAATGCGCTACTCCTTGAGGCCCGGGTGAGACCAATTTCATCAGCTTACTTCCATTTGTATGAACTTTACCATTGCTGTTGTTTGAGTAATCCAATGTAAAGTATAACTTTACAGTCTGATATTGTATCTGAAAATGTTGCTGTTATTGTCATGTAGGCAGCAATGGGAGACTCCCACTTTCCTCCAAAAAAAAAGAGGAGAAAGAAGAGTGCAGTCAAAAAAAAGAAAGTGGTCACGAGCCGACTTCAGAAACGTCAGAAATCACCCAGACGTGCATCAGGTTGTTGTTTACTGCACTGTTGTCATTCACGAAATGCCAGCGGGTAGAAATATGGTGTTATCCCTCTTTGACAGATGTATGGTTGATTTTTGGGGGATTTCCAGACTAAAATGTATGAAGCCTGATACTATAGATAACCCAAAAAATATTGGTCTCTGCAGCTTCCGTGAACCCAGTGAGTGAGGAAGTCCAGCTCGAAGGAATTGAATTGACTGCAAGTCTTGGTGAGTATGCCTGCATATTCTGTATGACTACATTTCCCATTCCTCCATATCCACAACTTCATATCCACAACTTTCTCAATGATCTCTCTGACTCTGACCATTACCATGGGGTGTGGGATGTGTGTGTGTGTGTGTGTGGGGGGGGGGGGAGCGGGAAGGGCTCTTATCACTTGATAATGTTGTTTGTAATACCATTAAATAGTTACCATGGTCAAAAAGCATTAAACCATCATTGAATTTAACATTAGTGTGTTCCACGGTCAAACTCAATTTGTATTACGCCTTCCCACAATTGACGGATGGTTAAACAGTTATATTATTTTCAGAAACTCGTCTTCAAGAGTTAAGGGGTACCCTTGCCTCTGAAGCTCCAGTGGCAAAAGCAGACATAACCTGGACACAACGGCAGGTGCTCGCTGGAGTTAGGGCAAAATTAGCAAGGCCATTACTCCTAGATGCCAAACTCTCGGCACAGAGAGCATTACAGGAAACATGCCAGAAATGCCACGAAGAGGAGGCAGTTATTCGGTGCCTTGAGTGTGTCCCACTGGACTTTGAGTACCTCTGTGGCAAGTGTGACATAGAGGTCCACAGGAGGCATGTCTTCCATGGCAGGGTGGCAATATTCCATGGCTATCTGGAGCCTATTCCCCCTACAAAGGCAGTGGTGGTGGATGGGAATGGCCAGCCTAATTTTTCCGACCAGGGTATGTTCATTCAACAATTTCTGTAGACTAGTAAAGAGTTATTCCAAATATTGTGTGAAAATATTGTGCGGAAACCTAATTTACATCACTCATTGACTGATTCTGTTGGTTTTTCACAGTGTTTGATATGTTAAAACATTTCCTTTTTGTCAGAAAGCAGTGATAGTGACATATGGTATAGTGGTCTGGCCAACTTTGTGGATGTTGGAGTGGGATTTTCGAATCACTATTGTAACAAGCATATAGAAAAACAGATATTTTCTGTTTTGCAGTATGGCAGTTGCCAATGCCTGCCCAAAGGGTAATATGTGGTTGCACTGAAGAGGCTGAGGTTACCACTGGGAGGCATATTGCAGTGGTCACTATAAATGGTATGTCCTGGAAGTCACACTTTTTGTTTCAGTATCACAGAACTTGCACCCCAACTTAACATCTGCAAGCACGGCAAACTTCAATTCATCAATATACCAGCAATTACCAAACGTTAAATTTCTTGTCAAATGAAACTATTATTGACTATTATCAATCAACTTTACCACAATTGTGTCTGTGAAACATCCTTAGTGTAATGGGTTTTTTTTCACAGGACGATACGAGATGTGTTTACCCCGAAAGGTCTGCTCTTGCTGCACAACAGAATGGACTCCAGGGGTAAAGGACCTTCTACAGTATAATTACTGGCCAAGCACTACCAACTGCCAGACTTTATATTCGTTTGATGTTTTTGAGGCATTTTCAAACATAAAGTTGGCAGCTCCCTCCCTGTCGAAGCATGCTTTTTTAAAGCTTCTGGAGCACCAGTCTGTTCGAGGAGGAAGGGTAAGTCTGCCTGAATCGCATTGTAACACACAATTATAACTGTATTTGTAATTTTGTGGGTATGTTTCTTTTTTTGAAATCCTAATAGATTTTTTTTTCCTTTCATAGCCAGGGAAAATCTGTGCAGATATGTTCCAGAGGAGCTACTTTGAATATTGCTAATGCAAGCACACAGAGGACACAATGTCTGAAGTTGACCCTTTTTGCTGTCCAGCCTGTCAACCTGATATGTTGGCAGTATGCTGTGATGGCAACCGGAAACATTATCGTTTCAAAAAGTCAAGGGGGTATGTAAATATTACACAGACGTTAATGTAGCTATTTGAACAACAACATTGTCATTGAAATAGTTTCATGTCGAGTAATGTGTCGTTAGTTAAATAGGCATTTTGTGATCATTTGCAATGCACAGAACTGAGGAACCCTCTTTATATGAGGGCTTGTTCATAGCCAAAGACGATGAAGTTCTGGCCTTTCAGGAGAATATCAGAGGAAGCAGCGGGGCAAGAGTAAGTTTGATTCTGCATACCACAATCTGTTTATGTATGTGTGTAAGGTATGTGTTTCTAGTCGAAATGAGTAACAGCTGACTTCACAGGCAAATGACAATGGGACATGTGGGGTGTCAAGGTTCAGGGCAAGTAAGGAGGCCTCAAAGAAATCTTCCTCAAAATTGATGAAGAGGGCATACAGGTGGCAGTCTGCAGGTATGTTGGTATGTCAGAAGAATGTTATTGTACAGTGCCATTTGCCACTCATGTTGTGGACACATACATCTGAATGTCATATTTGATGTACAGTAAAAAATCAAGAAATGTGAGTGTGTGAGGTTTTGAGCAACTCTTTGTGTGTAAGTTGATGATTATCCATATTGTCTCTTATCAATCAGACATGGGATATTATTGCGAGGACTGAACCACTACCGTGGCGAAATATTTGCCTACCCCATGTTTTTGCAGAAAGAATTGGGAGAGAGGGCAAATGTCACTTTCTTCTGCATGGATGTTGTCTGCAGGTAATTTCTCTTTGTCAACCTACTGTATATTAAATGACAAGTACCTCAGTATTTAAGTCAGGATCGTGGTTTTAGATTGATGTCCCAGCAAAATGTGTTGCAACGTGCGTAATACCCACTAATGTTGCTCTTGTTTTGTAGGTACTGGCCCTACCTAAGCAAAGTGGTTGATGAGTTTCCAGATCTTCAGCCTTTGATGCATATGAGACCATTTCTCAGTGTAATGCACGCCAAAGCACATACAGCAAAATGCGAGGTACCTGAAATAATAATAATGCTTTACATTGCACTTTTAACATTAAGTAAAAGTGCAATGAAATGAATGGTAAAACACTATGTTGCAGGTGAGATGGGGTGGCAGAAATCAGGATGGAGCAGGGAACACAGTTGGAGAGGAAGTTGAACAAGTATGTTATTACTGTCATTACTGTCATCATTATTGAAACGGTGGACATTCACAAAATGCTTTGAATCAAAGACAGGATCTATTATGTTTTTTTTAATGTATTTTTTGACAGTTTATATAGGGATAATTTAATTAATGTATTGTCTTTACATCTAGGTGAACAGCTTTCTCTCCAGGGCAGCTCTTATCACAAAATACATGACAAAAGCAGGTTGGTATAGCACATTTAATGTTATGACACAATACACTGACACCATAAACTGAAGAGAACGCTCTTAAGACAGACTTATTATGGTATTATTATTTTATGTTATTACACACACTTTTAGAACAAGTCATGTCCATCAGATTTTCTCAACTGCAATTGCCTTTCCAATGTGAATCTGTCCTATCCAGCATGTGGATTTATTTATGTTTAAATTAGGGAGAGAAAATATGCTGACGCAACAGGCCATGGGTTGGAACAGAAAAAAGACAGAGAACCTCCACAAAGCTTTGGCCCAGAGATACGTCACAGTAAGCTCATTGATAAAGATCTGATGAACGCTTTTTTTTGCTGGAAGATGGCATGAAATTGTTTTACCTTTTTTTTTGTGTTTTCAAGTTCTCAGAGAGGGCAAAACTGGAAGCTGCCAGCCTCAGTGACTTTCAGCAAAAGCAAAACCTCACTCAGCAAACAATAGAGCAGTGGGTGTTTGATGTCCAGCAATGGGCAGTCACAGGTAAATCAAGCACATTGCAACAACAACTATTCAAACATAAAGTGGATATAAATTGGAAAATGAAATGATCACTGACTGTCTTACCTATTTAGATCGAGTCTACACACAAGGGTGTACAGAGGACCTCAGGGCAGAAATAGAGACCATCACAGTAACCCTCCTACGCAAGAAGCAGGACCTCTATCGTCAGCACGGTTTGTTGATCGCTATTGTAATGGCACATTACAAAATCAAAAAAAAAGAAAAATGGTGTCCATGACAGTTTTTTAGGCTATTGTTTCACTTTGCAGATAGCAACCAGAAAAGACACAGCAAGCGAAGAAAACTTAGAGATTTAAAAAAAAAACTAAGAGAAAAGGTCTTGCAGTACAACGCATCTGAAGAAGATGAAATTGATGAGGACTTGGCCTGCAATTTGACGGAGGGCTACATCCTGCCATGGGAGAGAAGTGAAGATGGTATGATGTTTTCCCTTCTGACTAAAACATAAACATAATTCCCCCTCTCAAATGCTTTATTGGCATTACTGTTTGAGTACAGTAGTCTCTGTCTCTCTCTCACACTCTCTGTCTGTCTGTCTCTATCGCTCTGTCCCTCTCTCTTTCTCTGTGGGTTTGTAATGTTATCAAAGTATTCCTTTTTCATATTTCCATCACTTTCCTCTACCTACAGGCCACTCATTCAGATTGAAAAGGTCACTCTTTGACCGAATTATGCTTAAACGGTATGAGGAGGAGCAGAGCATCCTCATCAAAGAAATTACACAGCACATCATGTCATTAAGGAAGGAGATAAAGGGAGTGGAGAAACTCAAAGACAACATTGGGATGTTCGGTATGTTGAATTCTGAACATTTATTTTCCTCAAAATGTAATTCAAAGTAAATGTTATTTGTGACATACAAATATACAGGTATACATGAAACGAAATGCTTAGTCCCTTGACTCCTGACCCTGCAGTGTGTAATAAGTAAATAAATAGGAAAAAATAGGAAGAATAAAGAAAGAATGTTTTTGAAATTCTTGTTTTGAAAAAACTGTTTCCCATTTTCAATATTTTCTATTTCAATACAGATTTTGGTGACATGTCAGAGGACGCTGCAAAAGGTTTCGAAAGTGTCCTCATGTGGAGGTCCACCGAACTGGAGAATTCATGCCAACAAGCTGTGAGCTCATACAGTGCTATAGTTGATGAGTTAGAGATTGAAGACACCGAACAAAGGGTGGATTCTGAGGGTGAAAATGGCTTCAGTAGTCCGGAGTCAGAGGAAGAGGATTAGGAAGGAAAATATCAGGGGGGTTTATTTTTGCTTTCTGTTAACTTTGTTCTACTTATATTTTCCCTCTGTATTGTATCCCTATGTATTGTTCCCTTAAATTAGAAAATAATACATTTTAGCATATTCACAGTACCCTGAACTAAGAGCCCAACTTGTTAATTAATCATAATCAAAGTAGGGTATATTTGTTGCTATATTTGTTGGCACTCTACGGCTGACTGAATGTTCATGCATTGGTAATCTATAATAAGTAACAATAAATACAATGTCCTTCTTTGAGCTAATGACTCCATACTCAATTCACTTTGACAAGACTGATTAAGTGCTGTAAACTATACTGTTTTCAGTCTGTGACAAGGTAGATAAGGCGCACATTTATTAAACCAAAATAAATAAATAAGTTTTCAGTGGAAACTTGCATTTAGACCCCATTCTGGGCGGGTTTCTTGATGCATACGTAAGTCCTCAAATCATTCCACCATTATTCAGTCATTGCATGTCCCTGGCCAATTCAGTTGGTCCCTCGTAGTAAAAGGTCCATCATCATCTGGGGTTTAGCTTTACATACTGCCAATGGGTCCACAACTTCCTGACTAAAGTGAAGAAGTCTTCAAAACCAAAGAGATGGCAATCACAATCACTAGCTACCATTAAAAGTGTTTATCTAAAAAAAAAAAAAAAATTATGTTATTTATCTTCGCTCACTGAATGTGAAGGGTGTTTTGTTTGATAGTTATGACGAAGAATATTTTAGGGCCGTGTTCCAATACCCGTACTGTCCGTACTGCGTACTCAAAATTTGAGTACGCAGTACGTTCCAATTCAGATCCGGCGAAAAGAAGTATACTTCAAGGACCCGGATGCCGTACTCAAAATGGGCTAATCGTGAAGTGTGGATCGAAGGACACTCTCCGTACTCAACGGCAGCCAACTTAGCTACGTAGCGGAAGAGGCGGAGCCAGGCTGAGCCAAAGTCGGCGCATTTTCCACATAGCCTGCATTAATAGTCATTTTGTAGTTTTGATAGCTTTTTATAGCTGCTAGGCGTAAAGAGTTTACCGTTCAAAGCGGGATGTTTATTGCGGGGGAGGAGCCGCGGCGGCAGTCGTGATCGTCATTTCCGGTAAGTGCACCACAGAGTACTCGATTTGGAACAGCACTCACATCTGAAAAATTAGCGTACTCAAGTGAGTACGGATAGTGCAGATAGTGTACTTCCTTTAAGTGTACTCATGGAAGTACGGCTATTGGAACACGGCACTGGTCTCGACAGAAATATAATAACATGGTTTCTATGGACGATGAAACCAGCAGCTCGCATGGCTATAAAACCATTTTCTTTGCTGATTATGTTACTTTATTCAACAACTCTAAAAACAACTTCAAGCCCTGAAGGAAAAGATAATTCCCCACCAGAAGTCGGGAAGGCCCGTGCAAGTGAACGGAGCGTTCAACAGCTTAGTGGCGAAGTCACGCCTCTTCCGGTAGAGCCAATGGGACCTATTACATCGAAAAATATGAATGGGTTTCAATGGAGAGAAAGTAATTATTTTCTGGTCCCAGTCTTTATATGCCTTGGATTACACATATGTTGATCGTGGATTTAAATTATTATTTTTCATGTCAAGAGTTTGACCGTTTATAATGCAATTGTTCAGTTAAAGGCTGAAGAGAAAAAATAATGGTTTTCACCTCTTTCGATGCTGTTATCCTCCCCTTGGAAAAAAGAGGTGAAGTGGAGCAGAGAGATCGCCATGTCTGTACCAGAGTGGTGGTGACCAGTGCTTAATTTGAGGGGGAGCAAGGGGGAGCGCGCTCCGGAAGCTCTGACGCGCGCTCCGGAAGCTCCGACGTGCGCTCCGCCAGCTCCGCCATGAGCAGTATAAAAAAAAAATGCGCTGCGTAGCGGTAATCAATGAAGTACGACATAACATTGCGTGGGGAATAGGTACTTTGGCGCCCCGTGCTGCAGGCGTACACCCGTGTATAGATGGAATGAAACCCTCAATGAAGTCCGTAGGTGAACGACACAAACCGAACGGTTTGTTTTTTGCCCCTGCCCACATACCGTTGTTTTTTTTGAACGGTATGTGGGCAGGACGTTTTTTGCAGGCAGGACCTGGCAACCCTGCGCTGTTGCCCGAGGTGCAGAAATGCTCCGGAACAGATCTGGATCCACCATGGCCAAAATAATTGTCATGAATAGCATGAATAGATTCATGCATTATCATTCAACTTGAACATGTGTTTTTACAGTGTAGAGTGAGTGGTGGAAGGATGACTTATGTTGGCCAACCCGGAAGTGAACGTCGACCTGGGTTTCCCTTGACAAAAAGCCAACGGGTTTTTCCATTGGATTTTGGATTATTGCAGAAAAATTAGCATCTTTGAAGCACCTCCACAAAAACTGAAAATAAATAACTAAATAAAAATAACTGTGCTCCAAAGAACGAAATGTAAACCAATGCATTCTGAAAGGGAGTGTTTCTCAGATTTTTCCATGCTACACAGAACGAAATGTAAACCCATGCAAATAAAGACTTCATGGTCATAATAATTTAAATATCATTAATCTCCTGAGGGTGGTATTCTATTTTTTCAACGGGGCTGAATCCAGTCACTTGACCGTCATGGTTGCTATGGTGGTTGCTATCCACCAGCCCCTCTAATCCTTACATGGCTCTAAAAACCACGCGGCAAAGCTGCCGTAAATTGCTGCCGTAAATTGTGTTGTTTTTGTCGTAAACTAGGGTCCGATGGTTAGAAAATAGACGGATATTCCAAGGTATCCTTAAAAGGCAGCTTGGATGTTTTTATTTTCTGCAGTTTAGACTTCTTCTATAACCTATTTTTGAAAGCAAAACACCAAGCTCATTGATTTAACGAGGCAGGGTTATTTGAAACAATTTATTAAATAAATATTTATGAGAGGTCATTCCTTCTCCTGAGTTTTCTTCCTATTTATGTCTAGTGTACAACCCTACTGTCCATCTGTCCAAGCATCACCCCCCCCTCCCCATATGGATTTGGAGAATTGTTGCCACGTCCCAGTGGTGGAGGTATCATATATATGAAAGAGGGCATTCAATTATACTACAATGATCAATTAGGAGGCCGAAGCCCTAAAGGAAGTGATGCAATAGGTGACTGGGTCGACAACATTTAAGTAAGCTTTACTTTGAGGTCTCTTATATATCAAAGGGGGTCTCAAAGGACGCATACGCTTCAACCTGTGGCTCCAGCCCTACAGGAAATGACTCAGCAAGTGCCCCATCTTGTTGCACCTGCACCCAGCGGCTCGCTTGCAAGATTTTGGCCTGAAGTTATAATATTCCCAGACCTACACCGTAGCCATCCAACCTGCATATCTGAGAATCAGGCCTCTCTTTAATAATGACAAAAAGTTATGAGAGAAATACACATTAACTTTTGTCTCATAAGCGGCGTGGTGCCGGCTCCTTTTGACCTTTTGACCCCAGACTTCTGGGGGAATAGCTGAATCAATTCATTAGTCAATCAGAAGCATGTAAATATCTTCCCGGTGGCGTAAGAGGGCGAACAAGGTGTCCTCCGACATCTACGCTTCCAAGCGATTGCAACGGTGCCACACATGAGCATATTCGAACATGTTTAATGGTAGTAATTAGCTGTCGAAATTGGAGGCCTTAATCAATACTGAGCAGCTATTGATTTGCTTCCCGATAAAGATTTGTCACAAATGACATGTTATTTAGCATCTACACGTTGAGCTGAGTCCAATGACACCAAGAACGACACTCTAGCTAATGGTAACATGTATTTTACATGGTACACCTAGGTCTAGGACATGATCTCGGTGTAGCAAGAGGCCGAGCTTGATCTCATTGGACTCAGCTTAACGTGTAGATGCTAATTAACATGTAATTTGTCAAAAATCTCCATCGGGAAGCAAATCTATAGCTGGTCATTATTGATAAAGGCCTCCAAAATCGACAGCTAATTACTACCCCGAAACATATTCAAATATGATCATGTGTGGCACTGTTGCAATCGTCTCGAAACGTAGATGTCAAAGGACACCTTGTTTGCTCTGTTGCACCACCGGGAAGATATTTTCATACTTCTAATGGATTGATTCATATTTTAAGGTTCTCGGAGTGAGACTTTGAGCGGCTGCAGCAGAAGTGTTGAGACGAAAGATGATATCAAGAGATTTATAGAATATTCCCATTCACATTATGATTCTTCGTCGTAACATCCGACCAAACATCCTTTACATTCACAGAGCGAAGATTATGAAAGTCCAGGCTCAGCAAGTGCTCCATCTCGTTGCACCTGCACCGAGCGGCTCGCTTGCAAGATTTTGGCCTGAAGTTCTTCCCAGACCTATACCCTAACAGTCCAATATGCATATCTGAGAATCAGGCCTCTCTTCAATAATGACAAAATGTAATGAGAGAAATACAGATTCACTTTTTGTTATCTCATAAGCGGCGTGGTGCCGGCTCCTTTTGACCTTTTAACCCCAGACTTCAAAGACGTGGCCACAGGCCAGCGGTGTCTACACACATTAAGCCACAAATGTACACCTCCATCCCGCAAAAAATGGGGCCTAGAAACTAACCTCTGTCTTATGTACATTGACTGTACTGTTGGAGGTCACGCCCCTTTTCCAGCCTTTTCGAGATAGCTAGGGATGCTAAAATGTTTACACACATTTCCCGGGGCCCCGAGAACGACATATGCAAGCCCCTTCAGAAGTGTTGCCTGCGAGACCTAATGGTTCAGAATGTGGTGGAAAAAAAGTTTTTGAGATAGGAAGGTCCTACCGCCCTGAAATTTGAATACCATATTCTAGGGCCTAACTGGGACCCCCGCACCGAAACTTGGCCCAGTCGGACCCCGAGTGCAGGAAGGGGGGGCCTGGACTTTCATAATCTTCGCTCTGTGAATGTAAAGGATGTTTGGTCGGATGTTAAGACGAAGAATCATAATGTGAATGGGAATATTCTATAAATCTCTTGATATCATCTTTCGTCTCAACACTTCTGCTGCAGCCACTTAAAGTCTCACTCCGAGAACCTTAAAATATGAATCAATCCATTAGAAGTATGAAAATATCTTCCCGGTGGTGCAACAGAGCAAACAAGGTGTCCTTTGACATCTACGTTTCGAGACGATTGCAACAGTGCCACACATGATCATATTTGAATATGTTTCGGGGTAGTAATTAGCTGTCGATTTTGGAGGCCTTTATCAATAATGACCAGCTATAGATTTGCTTCCCGATGGAGATTTTTGACAAATTACATGTTAATTAGCATCTACACGTTAAGCTGAGTCCAATGAGATCAAGCTCGGCCTCTTGCTACACCGAGATCATGTCCTAGACCTAGGTGTACCATGTAAAATACATGTTACCATTAGCTAGAGTGTCGTTCTTGGTGTCATTGTACTCAGCTCAACGTGTAGATGCTAAATAACATGTCCTTTGTGACAAATCTTTATCGGGAAGCAAATCAATAGCTGCTCAGTATTGATTAAGGCCTCCAATTTCGACAGCTAATTACTACCATTAAACATGTTTGAATATGCTCATGTGTGGCACCGTTGCAATCGCCTGGAAGCGTAGATGTCGAAGGACACGTTGTTCCTCCTCTTACGCCACCGGGAAGATATTTACATGCTTCTGATTGACTAATGAATTGATTCAGCTATTCCCCCAGAAGTCTGGGGTCAAAAGGTCAAAAGGAGACGGCACCACGCCGGGATGGATCCAGATCTCGGGCAACAGCGCAGGGTTGCCAGGTCCTGCAAAAAACGTGCCCCCCACATACCGTTCAAAATCCACCCAAAATGTCCTAGAAGCATCCCAAATAAAAAATGATATTATCGGCCATTTTGGCCAACGTTTTGAAAGTAATAATATTTGAGGGAATATTTTTTTGTTGTTGTTTTAGCAGCGAAATGCACCATGTGCGTGTGTGTGTCTGTGTCTGTGTCTGTGTGTCTGTGCGTGCGTGTGTGTGCTTGTGTGTGCTTCTGTCTGTGTGTCTGTGCGTGTGCGTGCGTGCGTGTGTGCGTGCGTGCTAAAACGCTATTTTATGTTGAAATGCGACGTAATCCAGTGTTCACGAAACGTACACTGTCAACGTAGGTATGCTTTTGGCGACTGGGTTGGCTCTCAGATATACGTGTTTCTAACAAGATGATATCATTAAAAGTTACATAAAGTAACTGTTTAATAACACAAACGCAGGAAGCACGTGAGCTGCTAGTTTAGCGAAAGCAACCTGAGGTCGTTGAAACATGCGAGCGAGCCGATCAAATCCTATTAACTATAGAACTAAAGATCAGACACAATCACTGACTGAAGATTATGCAAGTATATTTCTCGCTAGAAATGTTATTAGAAACACGTTTAACGGTGAATCGGTCCTAAAATATTGCATTTCCCATTCAGATAATAAAGATTAATAAAGATCATACACATTCACTGACTGAAGATTATGTAAGGAAAATGTACATTTCTCGCTAGAAATGTCATTAGAAACGCGTTTAATGGTGTATCTGTCCTAAAATATTGCATTTCCCATTCAGATAATAAAGATTAAAGGCCCACTATGCAACTTTTTTAGCTAAAATTACATTAAGTATGCAGGTTGAGAGTTATGCTGATGGTTCTGCATCCATTTCTTGGTCGATTGGTGGGTGTGTCATTTACCCATGTCGCCTCTCCGGTAACACTTTAGTTTGATAGTCCACTGTTCACACTCAACAAGCCATCAGTAGATATTCAGTTGCATGTCAACAGTGAATGAGTTGACATTCAACCGAACTATCTCAACTGATAAGCAACATGTATTAAACTAACTGTAAGTTAACTATAAGTTGCGCTATTAGTAGATGTTGTTTTGTACACGTAGCATGCATTCAACTAACTGTCAGTTAACTATTAGTTGCATTATTAGTAGATGGTTAGTTGATAATCAACAAAGCTTTCAACAGATAAGAAACAAGCATTCAACTAACTAAGTTAACTACACGTTGCACTATTAGCTGGTGTTTAGTTGATATTCAACAGTGAGTTAGTTGATACTCTACAGAGCTTGTCAACAAATATGTAACATGCATTCAACTAAGTGTTAGTTAACTATAATAGTATATTTTTATTTCGTTCATTTATTTTTACAAAAACAGTCTGCAACAGACATTGTGCTTTTTACTACATGTTCTTTACAAATATTCAACTATCAGTTGAGTGTCAACTTCTAGTAAGTTGACTATCAACTGCTGTTATTAACCAATTCTCAACTTACGTTTCATATGGATCAACTTTCCTCCACTCACAAGGAACACATCTAATGAATGAACATTCAACCCTCTGTTGATCATATATGTTCATTGTAAAATAAAGATGAGAATATTTTATCAATCAATAGGCACCCTGTGTAGGTGACAACCTGTTCATTGTCATATGACTGTAGACAAACTATCAGTCAATATTCAACTGAGCATTAGTAGAGAGGTCTTAGGACTGTCAAATTAAAGTGAAAACAGTTTAGTGTGTGCAAACTATTAACAAAGCAAAACAGAGAAAATAGTTGACTATCAGTTGATTCTCAACAAACTATCAGTCGATATTGAATTAAGCATTAGTAGACAGGTCTTAGGACTGTCAAATTAAAGTGAAAACAGTTTAGTGTGTGCAAACTATTAACGGAGCAAAACAGAGAAAATAGTTGATTCTCAACAAACTATCAGTCGATATTCAACCAAGTATTAGTAGAGAGGTCTTAGGACTGTCAAATTAAAGTGAAAACAGTTGAGAACAGTAGAAAAACTACAAACTAGTAACTGTACAAAATAGAGACAAGTTTTGCTCAACTGATCAGTAACACTGGATGACCGCAAAGTGCAATAAACAACTTTATTATTAAAAAAAAAACTAAACTTTGAAGGTTGGGCACGCGATTTGCGAAACGCCAGCAGATTTTGAAAATACACAACTCAAAAAAAGCGCCTTATGTCCTTGACAAGCCTGCCAAGGACACCTTCTGAATTTTTCCTCGCTAACCAGTAGGTCCACTCAATAAAGCAGAGCTGCTCTTTCAAGGCCTCCTCCGACCGATTCCCCCGCATTCTCCAAATTTCCTTTTTATAGGTCTGCCACGCTCTCTCGAGGTTCTGAGTATGGAGTCCTGTTTGAGGGTCAACATAATGTTGGCTGTGGTTCACCCTGACATGCCTGTAGCCCTCTGTGGCGAGACCGGCATACGCTCTCCACTCATCACTTACGACGAGACTGTGACGCTTCACATGCTTTTTGATGATAGGAACAAGGGTCTCCTTATTTCGTCTCTGCCCGAGGCGAAGAATAGGACGCCTGTCAGACCGTTTGATTTGGAGCATTCCAAAGACCCATGTCCTTTTTCTCCTCCAGCTGTTCCCGAAGCGCCCTCTTCCGTACTGCCAAAACACAATATAAATGTTATAAAATAAATAATACCCTACAGTCAAACATATACATAATCAATGTTATATTACTGCCAGTGAGAAGTAGGATGATTATGCTAATTTCCAAATGATATAAATAATGGAGTAATATAGAAACTTTTTTTTTTTTAAGTTTGGAATGCATATTATTATTAGTATGTGTTGTTGCATGTCAACAGTGAATGAGTTGATAACTCTTTCATGCATTGAACTACCTGACAGTTACCTAGAAGTTGCATGATTACCTTGATATGATATAGCATACGGTCTAATTTTATTTCTTATTTCAACTTGCTCTACCTGAAAAAACTATAATGTTGCCCATGTTTTCTTAAGGCATAGATTGGTTATAGCAAATAGTATCAAAACACTCCTCGGCGTCTTCCATACTTCTTGAAAGATGCATACAGCACACAAGTCATGACCTTGTAACTTTTCATCGGCCCCTCCAATATGCCGATTTGCATGTGAATACAGTACATAGTGCTATTTATTTGATTGCATTAACATCATCAAGTACTTAAATTAATATTTTTTGTCAAGTGTGGTTAAAACCATGCCAGGGAAAATATTTTCAATGGTGAGGCTTTAAATACAAATTCCGAAAATTCAGAAATTATGTTCATAGAGCCAAACTTCCACAATAATTAATCTAAAAGTAAAGCTTAAAGATTTCTCTTGAAGACAATTGATATTTCAACATTAATTTTATGATAAAATCCAAAACAAGAACTGAGGAAAGATCAGGTTTTTGATGAGTTGAAATTGAATGACCCCATATTTAGTGAATTATATTACAAATATACCTTGCGCTTATGGCAGAACTTGCTCTCGTCAATGTGGACGATAGCATTGACTCCACCGATTTTCTGGCCTTTTTCTTTCCTGTGCCTTTTAAGGCTTTTTAGGCAAATTCTTCGCAGTTTTTTAGACATCATTGAGAGTGTTGCAGTGCTTTTAGTGATGCCATCCTGAAGCATGTCTACCTGCCGTAGCTGCAAACCCTGTGCAAATCTACAAAGAAAACAAAGATTGAATCAGAACTGTTTATAAACAAAGAAAATATGTGCTTGTTTGATCAATCCGTAAGTCTACTTTTGTCACAAAGCTTTTTCTACTGAAAAACTACTGTTGCAACTTGCAACTATAGTTTCAGCTTAAATTGTACAAACATTTCACACTCTGAACCTAGAGCTGTAATCTGTGAAATACTGGAGTTGGAGAAAACCTAAAATGATTACCTGTGAATGTACTTCATCCATGTGAAGAGACTACAGTGTGAGTTTGAGAAAAGAGACTTGGTCCTTACACTTCTCCTCAAACGTCCACATCTTTTACGACGGCACTCCCTGAAAATTGCAAACAAATTGGAAATTTAAATGATGTCTATAAGTTTGACATATACATACATACATTGTCTACAAACTGCTCAGCCTAAAACATTGTGGCAATGTAAATAACCCTTATTGATGATCATGTCATAAATGATAACTTGATCAAATAGATATCTTAAAACTTAAACTAGCTTGATACTACATATTAAGCTACATGCTTCCGGCTATTCGCTGTGTTCAAGCTTATTCATCATTTCAATCATGCATTACAAAGGGGTAGGATTAAGTGTATAGTTCTTCCTACTTGTTTCAGGCATATCAATTAAATATATCTATTTTTATTTTTTATTTTTTTTGTGAATTGATTTGAACATAATTTTTGTCTATTGTATTTTCATTCTTTTCATTTTTTTTTTTTTTTTTGATATGTCTGAAATAATAACATTGAATCAATCAAACCATTCATTAGCATTTGATTCATTACTTACATATATTACATTCAAATGGGAATTGTTAATAAGGGCTACCATACAAATATTTCAATATTAGCATTTGTTTTTTTGGGGCGGTGTCACGTTAAAATTGTACCGGGGGCGAAAATTGTACCGGCCTACATCATCACAACAGATTACGTGAGGGGTTGTCCGTTGCCAGGCAGGTTTCAATTGCGCTCATGTTGCCGAAGACGAAATAATATAATACCGATAACGGATCGCGCTAGATAACACTTGTTTTTACTTTATATTTGTATTGCATTTAATTGTTTAATCGAATTTAGATAGTAAACTGAGTGTTTGATGTGTTCATAGTCTAGCTAGCTTGTGTTAATTTAATTTCCTTAATTAAATTTAGAGAATAGATTATAGGTAATAGATAGATAATAGATAGATAGATAGGTAGATAGGTGAGCAGGCATTTACTAACTGTTTTTTATTATTATTATTCACGTTATCCCCATAACATTTAGCTGTTACTGTGTAGGGAAATAGATAAATACAATGCAATACAATACAAATATAAAGTTAGGAACGCTAATGTAGCAGGGTTAATGCTTCCCACTTGCCATTGCCAGCGAGATCCTTGCGCTGGCTGTGGTAGTGGGAGCCTTGGTTGGAGTGCTAGAGCTCCCCCTAGCGGAATGCGGGGGTTGTATTGTACGTTGCTGCCTCCTCTCCTCAGTCTACGTATACCCCGGCTGGGAGAGGTAGGTAGTCAGAGCAGTTAAATATGAATCCACACTTTGGCGATGTTTTACGGGAGTCTACATGTACATAATACTGTATTAATACTTGGTTGCTTGTACATATATATTGTGTTCCTTGGAATCTGTAATTACATTTAAATGGACTTTAGGCTTAGGATCGCTAGCTTGGCTACCATGTGCTTTGGTCGTAGCTACTTAGCTAGCGTGGACTTCGCCAAGAATGTGTACTTCAGCTTGTCTTTGTCTCATGTTAGGCTGCCATTGTGAGGGTTCTCAAAGAGCATTTCCCATGTTAATATTCCACCAGGTATGTCACCAAACGCCCATTCAAATATTAATTTGTTTAATGTGATATTTATTTCCATGTAAATGGCTAGTCTACGTATACCCCGGCTGGGAGAGGCTGCCATTGTGAGGGTTCTCAAAGAGCATTTCCCATGTTAATATTCCACCAGAATAAACGGCTGGCTGCCAATGGTTCCATCGTGGTCTCAATCACAACGCAACGAGAGAGTACGCAACCGCTACAAATGGTGCCGTGACCCGTTCTTCTCTGCCTGTCTGCTGCGTCATTGAGGATCGCCATTCAACACGTGGCACGTGAGCACCGACGACGTGGCCGTGCAGTGAGTCGCCCGTGCTGCTTCTAGTAGACAGGTTCAGTAATAAAAATAAAGAGGAATAGTTTGAACCAAGGGATATGGTTACTGCCGACCATCTTGTAAAGATATATGTGTTTTAATTTTTTTGTGTTTTATTTTATTTTTATTTCTCCTCGTGCACATAATGCAAATTGTTTTCTTTTTTTGCTTTTGAGTTGAACGTGACATTTGAACAGTGACGTGTCATTAGTTGTGTATGTGTTTTTATTTCTTTACTATTGTCACTGCATAATGTACATTTTGGGTTTTGGGAAATTGTGACTCATTAAAGATGGATGAGCTGAACTTATCTGCTTTAGGCAGGGGTCAGACATTTATGTTTAGCCCATCACTCCAGAAAGGAGGTTTTCGGGGGAGGCCCCTGACATCCACTCCTCAACAGGCCAAAGTGAATGGTGCTGAGGGTCACGTTTCTTCTAGTGCTGATCAGTTAGCTGGTCCATCTGCATTTTCTGGGGGTAGGGATGTGGACCATGTCCCTGTGCATGTATTAACTGACTTAGTTAAGCAGATAGGGACTAGTATTGGGGAGAACATTGCCTCTTGTCTTAGGTCCGCCCCAACTGGTGATGTTACTTTGGCCCCTTCGACCATTGCTGATCTCTCTAAGATGAGCCTGACTGTTAGCCAGCATAGTGGTGATCAGGGGGGACAAGACTGACAAACTTTCGGTTTCTGAGTGGGAAGACTGTGTTAAAGTGTATCTGGCTAAGAGGGATGTTCAGTTATGTGATCAGGCGGAAGAAGTAATGGGCAGGCTACAGGGTAGAGCACGTGATGTTGTGAGAGTGGGGGTGCGTAGCAAGCCTAGTTTGGTCTTACGGTTAGGTCCTCAGCCCATTTTCGACATACTCAAGCAACACTTTAGTGAGTCTGTGACTTCTTTCATGCCTCTTGCTGACTTCTATGACACAAAGCCCTTAGAGAATGAAAGTGCTGTTGACTATTGGATCCGGCTTAACAAGGCACTCGACACAGCTACGGATGGGCTGAAAAGGCAAGGCAAAACTATTGATGACTCCTCTAGGGAAGTGACTGTCATGTTCATCACTCACTGTCCCGATCGAGAACTGTCTCTGGTCTTCAGCTGTAGGCCACTGGAGGAGTGGACTGCCATGGATGTGCAGGTACGGCTTGATGAGCACCATCACAAAAAACGTCTTCAGCAGCGCCATTCAGCTGCACGTTCCTCAGACCACCTGCAATATTCTCAGGCTGTTGATGCTGTGCATAGTCACGTGCAGACTGCAGTGACTCCTGCTGCCCAACCTGCCATGACCGGCGGGCCGGCGTCAGGTGAGAGTCACGTTCTTGGGCATATTGTCACTCTGCTGGAGCGTTTGTTACAACGGGAGTCTCCTCAGCGTTACGGGCAGCCTAGACAGAGACCTGTCGGTCGCACCCGGGCTCGGGGGCCATGCGCTATTTGTGGCTGCGACGACCATGACACTGCTTCCCACTGTCGGAACGAACGTCTATGCTTCCGCTGCCATGCTGCTGGGCATCAAGCTGCCACTTGCTCAGCCCCACCTGCTCCTGGTTCACCCACGCAGCAGGGAAACTAGCTGACCCGCACGAGGAGGGGTCTAATGAAGGGTCAGCTGGCGCGTCCCCATATGACGATGATATTCAGTCCGTTTTTTCACATGTTTGTGCAACGACGGACAGTGATTCAACTTTAATTTTTCAGAACACGCAGCGATTGACTGCGAAAGACAATCTTTTCTACACTAGTGTGATGATTTATGATGCTGTGGAGGTGCGTGCCATGTTGGACAGTGGTTCAATGGCCTGTTCTATGAGCTCACGCTTACTTCCAAAGCTGCAGGACGCAGGTGTTATTTCCCCTCACTCTGTTGCCCCGACATCAGTTGTGCTGATTGGCTGTGGAGGGTTGAGGACATGTCCTGTAGGTGTTTGCGAGCTGCAGATGAAAGTCCATGACTGCCAGATCTCCGTGCCCACACTCGTTGTGGATGGTCAGAGTGATGACCTGATTCTGGGCAGCAACGTTATAAAACACCTCATTCGAATGGCTAAACACCCTGGGAGTTTCGGGGAGACAGCATCTCTTTCACCTCAGGCGTCTGGTAAGGAGGACGGTCTTCTGCAGCTGTTGGCCACTGTGGAGAAATGGAGAGGCAGTGAAATCCCAGAAAAAGTGGGCACAGTCAAGCTGAAGCATGCCGTGACTTTAGAGCCTATGCGAGAACACTTAGTGTGGGGGCGCTTTCCTGGTCATGTGTGCCTCTCTGCTGGAAGCACACTGGTAGTGGAACCAAGTCAGTCACGAACAGTGCCACGGACCGTCATGGTAGGGCGACTGGTGACGCCACTATGGGGCGATGGTTGGGTCCCAGTGAGAATTATCAACCCCTCCAATAAGCCTGTGACTCTAAGACGGAACTGCAAGATTGCTGACGCGTCCCCCTGTGTGGCACTTGAGGACTTTGACAATGACTATTTGTACAGGACTGACGAGACTGACAGTGTTGAATGTAATGTAGCCAAGACTACTGACCTGACTGACACGGGTAGCGAGAAGAGCTTGACAGTTGACTCTGAGCGCTCTATGCCCAGGCCTTGTAGGTCAGCCCTTCACGACTTGGGTCTGCAGGACATTGACATTGACTCAGCTGATTTGTCTCCATTCTGGAAAGCAAAGCTGGTTGATCTGCTGACAAAGTATGAGTCCATCTTCTCTCGCCACAGCATGGACTGCGGTACAACCAAAGGGTTTGTCCACCGCATCCGCCTGAGTGACAGCAAACCCTTCAGGCTGCCGTATCGTCGGCTGGCTCCATCTCACTATGACAAGCTCCGAACGGCTTTGAATGAGATGGAGGAGCGAGAGATCATAAGGAAATCTGCGAGTGAGTATGCATCGCCGCTTGTCCTAGTTTGGAAGAAGAATGGAGACTTGCGTCTCTGCACGGATTTTCGCTGGCTGAATGAGCGTACCGTAAAGGATGCCCACCCTCTGCCTCACCAGGCCGACGCTTTGGCAGCTCTGGGGGGGAATACATTTTTCTCGACCATGGACTTGACCTCGGGATACTACAATGTGGAAGTACACGAGGAGGATAAGAAGTTTACTGTGTTCACCTCCCCATTTGGGCTTTATGAGTACAACAGACCGCAGGGTCTGTGTAACAGCCCGGCAACATTCATGAGGATGATGATGGCTATCTTTGGTGACCAAAACTTCTTAAGCCTCCTCTGCTATTTGGATGACATTTTGGTTTTTGCTCCTAACGAACAGCTAGCTTTGCAAAGACTAGAAATGGTTTTTGAGAGATTGAAGGTGCACAATCTAAAGTTAGCCCCCAAAAAGTGCCACCTCCTGCGGCCATCTGTGAGGTTTTTGGGGCACATCATTGACAAACATGGCATTGCCACAGACCCTGAGAAGGTCAAGGCCATTGTAAATCTCAGCGAGAAAGACTTGATGGATGAGTCCGGCATTGTCCCATCTCCCACCAAGATAAGATCATTCCTTGGTATGGTTGGGTTCTACCAGCAATTCTTTGAGGGCTACTCGAAGATCAGCAAGCCCCTCTTTGCACTTACCTCTGGAGTCAAGAGGCCACGTTACAGTAAGGGGAAAAGGAAAACGCCTGTAACAAGGAAACTTACCTCTACTGACTGGACAGTGGAATGCGGAGAGGCTTTCAAGAGGCTAAAACTAGCGTTGCTAGATAATGCTGCTCTGGCTCACCCAGACTTCAGCAAGCCCTTTTTGCTCTCAGTGGACGCCTCCTCCAATGGTCTGGGTGCGGTGTTATCTCAACTGACTGAGGGGGATAATGTAGCACGTCCGATTGCATTCGCCAGCAAATCTCTCAACTATGCCCAGTCTCGCTACCCAGCACATAGGTTGGAGTTTCTGGCGCTCAAATGGGCTGTCTGTGACAAATTCAGCCACTGGCTGAGAGGCCACAAGTTTACGGCATAATCCGTTGACCTACATTCTGAGTAAGTCCAGACTCGATGCTTGTGAACAGAGATGGATGGCTAAGCTCGCCCCGTTCGACTTTGAAATAAGATACATCCCCGGTCCTAAGAATGTTGTGGCGGACGCCCTCAGCCGGGAGCCTTTTGTGCAGCCCAGTATGCTTCATCGTCTCACCAGGGTCCCGTATGATGCACTCATGGAGGAGGCGAACGCCTTGAAACTTGACAGTGTGCAGGATGCGTTCCGTCAATCCTGCAATCCGCGAGTCATGCCATCTCTCAGCAGTGCTGTGGCAGTGTCCTTGGGCCCTTCCGTTTCCAATCAGGCCGTCTCTGCTGTCTTGGAGCGGTCATTGGGCCAGGAGCATGTGCCTCCCCAAGCCTTTCTCCTTCCTCAGCTTGTGCAATCCATCCAACCACGTGAGCATTCCGACATCCGTCCCTTGCCTAAAGAGACGTTGATGGCTTCACAACGTGCAGACCCTTGCTTGAGTCGGGTGCTTCACTTTGTGGAGAGGCAGAGACGTCCATCAAGGCGTGAGCGTGGGCATGAGCCAGCTGACACTTTGAGGCTCCTCAGGCATTGGGAGAAACTTTCCATCAAACAAGGCGTCCTCTATCGTGTTTCGAAGGATGTTGTCACACAGCGGAAGACGTACCAGTATGTTGTGCCCTTGGTACTGAGGGAAGAGGTCCTCAGAGGTGTGCATGATGAAGCTGGTCACCAAGGCCAAAGACGAACGCTCTACCTCTCTAGACAGAGATTCTACTGGCAAGGCATAGAGAGAGACGTGAAGGAATACGTGCGGTGTTGTCGCCGCTGTGTATTTAGCAAGTCTCCAGAGCCGGAGGGCAGGGCGCCACTCGAGAGCATAGTGACATCTAGGCCTCTCGAGTTGGTTTGTATTGACTTTTGGTCGGCTGAGGATTCTTCTAACAAGTCACTTGATGTGCTTGTGGTTACCGACCATTTTACCAAACTGGCTCAGGCATATCTCTGTCCAAACCAGTCAGCAAAAGCTGTTGCAAATCAACTTTGGAACAACTTCTTCTGTGTGTACGGCTTTCCTGAGCGCATACATTCGTACCAGAATATCGACTGATAGTTTGTTGAGAATCAACTGATAGTCAACTATTTTCTCTGTTTTGCTCTGTTAATAGCTTGTAGACACTAAACTGTTTTCACTTTAATTTGACAGTCCTAAGACCTGTCTACTAATGCTTAATTGAATATCGACTGATAGTTTGTTGATAATCAACTGATAGTCAACTATTTTCTCTGTTTTGCTCTGTTAATAGTGTGTAGACACTAAACTGTTTTCACTTTAATTTGACAGTCCTAAGACCTCTCTACTAATGCTTAATTGAATATCGACTGATAGTTAGTTGAGAATCAACTATTTTCTCTGTTTTGCTCTGTTAATAGTGTGTAGACACTAAACTGTTTTCACTTTAATTTGACAGTCCTAAGACCTCTCTACTAATGCTTAGTTGAATATTGACTGATAGTTTGTCGACAGTCATATGACAATGAACAGGTTGTCACCTACACAGGGTGCCTATTGATTGATAAAATATTCTCATCTTTATTTTGCATTGAACATATATGATCAACAGAGGGTTGAATGTTCATTCATTAGATGTGTTCCTTGTGAGTGGAAGAAAGTTGATCCATATGAAACGTAAGTTGAGAATTGGTTAATAACAGCAGTTGATAGTCAACTTACTAGAAGTTGACACTCAACTGATAGTTGAATATTTGTAAAGAACATGTAGTAAAAAGCACAATGTCTGTTGCAGACTGTTTTTGTAAAAATAAATGAACAAAATAAAAATATACTATAGTTAACTAACACTTAGTTGAATGCATGTTACATATTTGTTGACAAGCTCTGTAGAGTATCAACTAACTCACTGTTGAATATCAACTAAACACCAGCTAATAGTGCAACGTGTAGTTAACTTAGTTAGTTGAATGCTTGTTTCTTATCTGTTGAAAGCTTTGTTGATTATCAACTAACCATCTACTAATAATGCAACTAATAGTTAACTGACAGTTAGTTGAATGCATGCTACGTGTACAAAACAACATCTACTAATAGCGCAACTTATAGTTAACAGACAGTTAGTTGAATCCATGTTTCTTATCTGTTGAACAAGCTCTGTCAAATATCAACTAACCATCTACTAATAGTGCAACTAATAGTTAACTTACAGTTAGTTGAATACATGTTGCTTATCAGTTGAGATAGTTCGGTTGAATGTCAACTCATTCACTGTTGACATGCAACTGAATATCTACTGATGGCTTGTTGAGTGTGAACAGTGGACTATCAAACTAAAGTGTTACCCATACTCCTTCCAGACTCTGCTTTTATATGAGCTGTGTATTCCGCTCACAGGGGGCTGTTGTCTCTGTTAACATTGGACAAGAGGCAGGGTCTCTCCAAGACGCAGATTCATAGACCCTCTCATTCTCAAGGAGGGCAGGACTATATATGGACTTCCTCGTGTGGTATGACATCACAACCAGATCTGTGATGCGGGCCCACAGAGTACAAGACCCGGTACAAGATGACGTTTAAATGTCTTCACTAACCAAGATTCCTGTCTCAATAATGTCATCATAATACCGGACTGCAAATATAACAACAGTTCATTCTGTCCAAAATACCTTTGAGTCACCCAAGGACGCAAGAAGGCACAAGAAGAAAAAGTCATTATTAACGTCAACCTGACAGCTGACTCCAGGCTGGAAGGTTCTGGGTTCGATCCCCAATACCCACAGTCTAACACGTAGCATCCTGTAGAGCAGGAATCTTAAAAATGATCAACTTACTGATAGGGTTCAAAGTTATTCATGTTTATGATCTATCACAGATAAGAGTGGACTACAGTATCTTAGTCTTCTTCCTGATGGACCAGTTCCACTCCCAGTTCAAACTCCTCCCAGACTAACCTCGAATAGGCGGCTGATCCATGACCTCACTCAGTGATAATAATAATCAGCTTATTGAAGCATGAACAGAGAGCTCTGAGCTCTGTCCACTCTGAGTACAGAATACTCAGAGTGGACAGAGTATTCAGCGTACAGAGTACTCAGAGTACACGGAGTACTCAGCGTGTTCATTCTGAGTACTCAGCGTACAGAGTACCGTGGGCAGTGAGGCTCTCACACACAGACGCCACCGTGGGCAGTGAGGCTCTCGTTCCCCCTGGAATCTCCCGACACCATTACAGGTCTTACTTCACTGGACGACATTTTATGTATTGGCAGTTTAGGTGTTATGACACTGGTGACGGTGTTATTTCTTTACCCTGCTCCAAGTAGGGAAAACAACACAACACAATGATAACCTCACTTTAGTACACAACACAATGATGATCACACTTTAGTACACTCTTTTGACGTCAGGAGACAAGATGGAGGCCTGTGTTGTTACACTTTGTACAGTTGGTGTTGTGGTGCTCGGTCTCTGGCGGGAACCCAGGCTGCAGCTACCGGGGCATTCCACAGCCAACACTCAGCACACCATGTGCAACCCGGTATCACGCAATTGCGTGCTCCTGCGCACGAACGTTAATCATTGAAGCGTGTTCCCGAGCACGATAGTCCGACTTTTTGCGTGTTACACAAAACGAAATGTAAACCAATGCATTCTGAATGGGAGTGTTCTAAGACAATTAACGTGCTCCACAAAACGGTACGAGAGAGAGAAAGAGAGAGAGGGAGGGACAGAGAGAGAGAGAGAGAGAGAGAGAGCGAGAGAGAGGCTTCAGAAAGGGTGTGCGCAGATAGTACAGTGCACCCTAGTTATGTTTATGCCAAAACCTATATATATAATTAGGCTGTGGAAATTGCAATAAGTTAAGAACACAACTTCGCACGTTGAGCACACAGCCGTGTGACTCGTTTATTTTGGAAAAAAGAAAACCGGAAAACAAAGCGTGCTGAAGGTAAACAAATCCAGCATGGTCTGTGACGTCATGAGACTCACGTTAGTTGAAGGGGGGGGGGGGGGGACACGTTTGTTGAGGGGGGGGAGACATGTTTGAGGGGGGGGGAGACACGTTTGACCTCCAACAGTACAGTAAATGTACATAAGACAGAGGTTAGTTTCTAGTCCCCATTTTTTGTGGGATGGAGGTGTACATTTGTGGCTAAAGGTGTGTAGACACAGCTGGCCTGTGGCCACGTTTTTGAAGTCGGGGGTCAAAAGGTCAAAAGGAGCCGGCACCACGCCGCTTATGAGATAACAAAAAGTTAATGTGTGTTTCTCTCGTAACTTTTTGTCATTATTAAAGAGAGGCCTGATTCTCAGATATGCATGTTGGATGGCTAGGGTGTAGGTCTGGGAAGAACTTCAGGCCAAAATCTTGCAAGCGAGCCGCTGGGTGCAGGTGCAACGAGATGGAGCACTTGCTGAGCCTGGACTTTCATAATCTTCGCTCTGTGAATGTAAAGGATGTTTGGTCGGATGTTACGACGAAGAAACATAATGTGAATGGGAATATTCTATAAATCTCTTGATATCATCTTTCGTCTCAACACTTCTGCTGCAGCCGCTTAAAGTCTCACTCCGAGAACCTTAAAATATGAATCAATCCATTAGAAGTATGAAAATATCTTCCCGGTGGTGCAACAGAGCAAACAAGGTGTCCTTTGACATCTACGTTTCGAGACGATTGCAACAGTGCCACACATGATCATATTTGAATATGTTTCGGGGTAGTAATTAGCTGTCGATTTTGGAGGCCTTTATCAATAATGACCAGCTATAGATTTGCTTCCCGATGGAGATTTTTGACAAATTACATGTTAATTAGCATCTACACGTTAAGCTGAGTCCAATGAGATCAAGCTCGGCCTCTTGCTACACCGAGATCATGTCCTAGACCTAGGTGTACCATGTAAAATACATGTTACCATTAGCTAGAGTGTCGTTCTTGGTGTCATTGGACTCAGCTCAACGTGTAGATGCTAAATAACATGTAATTTGTGACAAATCTTTAAGTACTAACAATCGCTAGGCTAACCCATTCCCTGTGTACACAGTGATAGCAGCTACTGCAGATGCTACACAATTAAGTACTATGAATATGTGCAATGTAGATAAAAAATGTACAATAAGTGCGTACATTAAGTGCCAGGATGTACAACATACAATGGTGGCCGGAAGGGACTGGATGGCATTATAATTTTACTATAAGTGTCAGGCGGGCTCTTGAAAGAGGACTCAGATGCAGAAAGGCGAACGGGCCGAACAAACTTTTTTTCGGACTGCCTGTCCTCCCGTCGAAACAAGTGATCAAAAAACTTAACAAAACACTAGAAACAATAATAATGAGAAACTCAACTCAACTCTGATTCTTGGTTCAGGTCGTGGCAAAGACAAGGCTGTGAGTCAGGAGCTGGAGGTACACGGACAGTGACGAACGAAATACTCTGGCGACAACGACAAGGGAAGACAAAGCCTATATACACATGAGGAGGGGAGACACAGGTGGAAACAATCAGGGATCAGGGGAGATACCAGGGCCCAGTTTCCCGAAAGCATCGTTAGCCTAAGTGGATCGCAGAGTGGGTCGTACGAACATCGTACAGTTTTCACACCGTTTTCCCGAAAGAATCGTTGGTCTTGAAAACGCTCGTAGCTAACGAGTGCTCCAGGGTACTCGTAGGACGCTAAGAGCATCGTTAGCCTACTATAGAGTGAACTCATTATTGCATGAGGGTGACTTCATTCATAAAAAAATTAAAACATTCGGGAGTATGCAAGAATACAAATTATTTTAAAGAGGTCAGAGACTCCGTGCACAGCCCCGCCTTCCCCAGTGAACCAAGGAACCCCGCGCCGTGACGAACGGGGGATTTTACCCCCTGGATTTTACACAGGAAACTTGAGATAAGAAGGTGAAATCGCCGGGCGTGCCAATAAGCTGTGACCGAACCGGCTCGGCAGTGTAGGAAGACCTTTAGCCAGGGTTCGAGTTAGGTGGGAGCCAGTGGGAGCTGAGCTCCCATAGAGAGAGGTCTGGCTCCCATGAAAGCAGTAAACTCAAATATCTTTGGGGGTCTCGGAAAATACAGCCGCATAATATTGTAATTACAAATAAAGCTATTTTCCCTTCCACATGCAGAGTAATATTGACGTTAAGTGGGATAATAGAACGCCGGTCATTATCGGGAAAATAAGCCCAGACAGGGCGAACCGGACACCGACGCGAAACGGAGGTGCTTAAGACCTGAAGGGGCTTATTTTCGATTATGAGCGGCTACTTTGCCAAACGAAAAAATAGCCTGACACAAGGTGTCTTTTACAATTTATTTGTTACCATACGTAGTGTTGATTAGCAGAGAAATAGTTAGCCAAAGACGTTGACGTCGCTTAGCAACCGAAGAAGCTGGTGTTGATGTGAAGGGCCCATGCAAATGAACGGAGCGTTCCACCACGGCATTGAGAAGAGCCGTGTCATAATAGCCCATACCTCCTATATCTCCCCCCTCCCCCGTCAAAATTCAGCGCAATGGAATCATAACTCAAACCCTGCCTATACTTCATCCTAGCCAACAATATGGGCAGGATCTAGACCAAGCTCTCCTAATCGGGTTAGTAATAGCCGTGTTTGAATGATAATGAATGAATGGAACGTTGCATTTAAATATTCAATGCTAGAGAGCCAATCAATGAAACCTTAAGTCGGCTCTCTTGCTGCGCAAAGTATGTTTCAGAAACCAGCACATTAAGATAAATGTAGTTGTCACACAACCTATTTTGGACTTTTGTAATATGGAATTATTTCAGGGGGGGAAATGCCGTGAATAAATGTATGCAGTGCGTTCAGGATTAGGACTGATATATATGTTGGCCTAGGCCTAATCAATTGTGTTTTAATAACTTTAGCATTCATATTATTGCAGTCTATTATTTTCGTAGGCTAATCTGCTGTTGGCGGTGATGGGGGGGATATTTTAACCCATTTTAACCCCATTTTCCTGCGACATTCCTGCGTCTCCCCCATCTACATAGCCCGTTTCAGCACCGTGTCAGTGGACAGTTACAATCCTGCGATCAACGTGAGTGCAGTGAAAGCGCGTTCACGTTAAGAGGAGTTTCGGGAAACGCTCCAAAGAAATTATCGATGGTTCGAAAGATCCATCGGGAGAATGATCTTACGAGCGAAGATCCATCGTTATCAGAAAACGGGGCCCTGGTCTCTAGCATACTTGTTATTCACTGATTATTAACATGTACACACACATACAGTTACACAGTAAGACATTCAATCACACAGTTATACAGTGATACATAAATATAATAGATGGAAATATTTATTTGAGTGGTTCATTTATTTTAAATGCTCTTAAAAGGTCACCTATTAAATCTATGGGCCCGTTTGCTGTGTCACCGTCAGCAGTTACCAGGGACCGTCCTGCCGTTGCCTCTACCCACCACGGGACCACCACCCTCTCCGGCTACCCACCACGGGACCACCACCGTCACCGTCAGCAGGTCAGAGCCCCCTCACAGCTTCACCCTTTTGAAATAGATCTATCTTTTTGAAATGTCTTCACCCTGGAGGCCTACCTACACCAATCGCACCGACACCACACAGCCTCACTACCACACACACAACAGACGCACGCTACCTCCCACACCTACATCCCGTTATAGACCCCCCAGCCTTCCGTATAGACCCCCACACACCCACCATCACCACAATAGACCCACACACACATATCAAACCACAGAACACACCAGACCCACACCAACACACCCACACACACAACCACTCAGACCACAAAGACCACCTCCACCATCCACCCGTCCTCTCCTCCCACCACCACCAACACACACCCTGTACATTGCACCAGATGGCCCAACCCGTGGAAAAGACAAAGTATATTTTAAAATACTCCAGGCCCTGCACCTCAGGGACACAGCGGACAGAGCGGTGTCCTCCCGGGAACTCCCCAGGGAACACACACTGCTCCATACACCGTCCGCCCCTCACTCACCACTCATTACCAACCCACACCCCCTCAACCTACTCCCCCCCTCCCCCCATAACTCCCCACCAGATTCCACCACACCCCACACACCAACACCCAGCAGACCCCTCCTTAGATCACACAGACGCACCAGCCTCATTGTGGACCTTGTTGACTCCATCTCACTAAAATCCATTCCCCCCCCCCCCCTCTCCCTCATAGGTGTCACCAGTGGCCTGGAGAAAAATCTAAGAGCAATGATGAAGGGGCCTACTAAGGTCAACACGACCACAACGAACCCAACTGACCAAAACTCTCCCCCCTCCCCCCACAACCTTCTTGCCAGGTCACTGTTGACACCAACCCTCCGGCCCCCACTGTCCCCCCTACACTACCCCCGCCAGATATCAAACCACAGTCCATCCCCTCCCCGACCAATCCTGCAGTCTTAAAATACTATCGACCCACCTACCATAAGGTTAGGGGGGGCCACAAGCTGCAGGATTGGTCGTACCTAGGACACACACCCACACTCATCATCGGCGACTCCAATCTCAACAGAATTCCCCCACAAACACACACACACATACAAATAGACAGTTATCCCGGGGCCACCATAGGACATATCTTACACATCCTACAGAAAACACCAACACACTCACACACAAACAGTCATCCTTTCAGTTGGCATAAACAACATGAATCACAACCCCGAACTTACATCCATCAAACAAATATCAACCCTTAATAAACAGGCTCTTACCACATTCCCCAACGCCACCATCCACTTCCCAGTCATCAACCACTCACCGAAACAACAGCAGAACCTACGCCACTCAACAGCTACATAGTCACTGATCTCAGTCCCCTACTAGTAACTCCCCACGACACCTTCACCACTCAACCTGACAACATCCCAACCGGTACTTCCCTTAGCCCCCACCTTAGACCCCCCGGCCGGCAGAACGGTCCCCGTGGAGGCCCAGGTCCTCAACACGGTCCCACACTCACTGAGGAGCCCGCTGTCCTCACAGCGTTCACCCACCGCCAGCCCAGAGACAGCCCCACCGGCACCCCCACACACACATTAACACACATCAGCTCAGCCACAATATATTAATTAATATATACACCTCCACACACACATTAACACACATCAGCTCAGCCACAATATATGAATTAATATATACACCTCCACACACACACATTAACACACATCAGCTCAGCCACAATATATTAATTAATATATACACCTCCACACACACACATTAACACCCATCAGCTCAGCCACAATATATTAATTAATATATACACCTCCACACACACATTAACACACATCAGCTCAGCCACAATATATTAATTAATATATACACCTCCACACACACACATTAACACACATCAGCTCAGCCACAATATATTAATTAATATATACACCTCCACACACACACATTAACACACATCAGCTCAGCCACAATATATTAATTAATATATACACCTCCACACACACACATTAACACACATCATCTCAGCCACTTAGTTACCCTGGTCTCCCCCTCAATAGAATTAGATTTCGGTCCATCCCCCACTCACTCTGTTCCTCCCCCTCCTGTAGATTCCACCAAGCAGCGACCCCCACCACAGACCCGGACTGGTACAGGTACAGCGGAGAGACTCAACCAGGGGGCTGAACAGAACACCGTGATGATGGGTCAAAGCAAAGGGAAGCGTCCCACAAAGCGATCCCAATCTGAAGCCCCCTCTAATAACACCAAGTCTCCTCCGCTGTCCGTCCAGTCCACGAGCACACCCTCACAGCGCACTGTGCAGCTTAGACTCCACCACCTCCTTAATTCGGCCTCGTTAAGTCACCTCACCGTCACTCCCGAGCGCCGACGGCCGAGTGGAACCACCGACCCGAAGCCTCGACCGAACAAGACGATGCTCAAAATGACCAGACACGATCCCACGGGGCATAAAGTTAGGGATTGGACTATTTGATCCATCCAGCCCGTAGTGATCATCGGTAACTCAACTCTGAGTCGGGTCCCTCCCCACACACACACAGACGTCCACATGGAGAGTTATCCCGGTGCCAAATAGCAACACGTCACACAGGTCTGAGATACAAATCCAAGATCCACACCAAGATTGCGGCTCTCTCTGGGCCTCCACCACAGGGACAGCCTGTTGGAGCCGGCCGCCAGGACCCCCACAACAACCTCACCGGCCCCCGCGGGGCCCTGCTCCCTCTGGGTTCCCCTGGGGCCCTCACCGGCCCTGGAGGTGAGGGCCCCACTCTCTCAGGCCTCCCTCTCTCTGTCTCTCTCTCTGTCTCTGTCTCTCTCTCTCTCTCTCTCTCTCCCCCCCCTCTCTCTCTCTCTCTCTCTCTCTCCCTCGCTCTCTCTCTCTCGCTCTCTCCCTCGCTCTCTCTCTCTCTCTCTCCCTCGCTCTCTCTCTCTCTCTCCCTCGCTCTCTCTCTCTCTCTCTCCCCCCCTCTCTCTCTCCCCCCCTCTCCCCCCCTCTCTCTCTCTCTCTCTCTCTCTCTCTCTCTCTCTCTCTCTCTCTCTCTCTCTCTCTCTCTCTCTCTCTCTCTCTCTCTCTCTCTCTCTCTCTCGCTCCCCCCGCTGAGAAGAGGGAGACCCCCCCACCCATCTACGAGGCTACACACACATACACACACACACACAAACATCGAACACACACGCACAAACACACACACACACACACACGTACTTACATAAACAGACACACACACAATAACACGCACGTACACACACACACACACACACACAGTCTTAGCGTGTCAAGATGTAACCCCGTCATGGCCCCCCAGCGTCTAACATAGCGCAGTTTGACTCAACATGGCCGCTCTGACGGCTGCAGACTCAAACGCTTCACTCTGTTTCTACTGGTTTAAGCCTGCGCTCCTGGAAGACCGTTAACTATTGAACACATTAGCATCGTTCATTCACGCACACACACACGCACAGTTCTGGGAAGTCTAATTCAGTCACTGTGGTGAAAGGATGAATTAGGTTGTACAAACCTACCTTGAAGGAACCTTTCATTATGTGTTCATTCAGTGGGGTTGGGTTGGTGTTGGGTCTCTTTCTCTTTTCGCCTGCTTGTTGTGGTGTGTTGAGCACCAAAGGCTCTTCAACCATTCAACACCTCCGCCACACACACACACACACACACACACACACACACACACACACACACACACACACACACACACACACACACACACAAACACACACACACACACACAGACACACGACACACCTGTGTCTCCTTCACCCTAATCCTGTTGGCCAGAAGGTGAACTGCACCGAGGTGGATTCACCGCCTCTTGGTTAAAGGTTGTATTAGCGATTCTGGTTGCCCTGACTTCCGTTGCGAGATTCCTAAAAAACAGAGCCAGCGAGCCCCTCCCTCCTATGTTTTGAAAATGATCATGGGCGCTCATTTTCATGAACATGCATGAAAATGCAACAGGAATTTGTAGCTACCACTTCGCGTGCACAAGCGCGAAACACCACAACACCCACCCCTTGTCTGTGATTGGTTGGAACACTGTTCATTTCGATTTTGAGGTGTTGGTAGTACCATTGGTTTCTGTGTGCGATCTCGGAGCCTAGGCTGCCTAGAGAGACGCGGTTTTTTGACAGCCTGCTTATGGGACGGGCAGCTAGCGGATCGTGAGGAAAAAGCAGATGAATGTGATACTTTATGTTTCAATCAGAATCGCTGATACAACCTTTATTATGAATGAAATTAGGGCTATCAAATTAACGCGTTAATTTCGATTAATCGCACTTCTATAGTGCCCTTTGACCCGGTGTGTCATTTGCGTTGAAACAAAATGGAGGCAGACGAGAAGACGCTGCTCGGCCCCGCTGCACGGAAAGTTCAAGTTTTAAACTCCCGGACGGAACTGTAGATAGCAACACCGTTATCTGCAATCTCTGTAGTAAGGAATTTTCCTATCACCGGAGTTCATCAACCCTTGAATATCACCTCAACGCAAATCATTTGGTAGCAAGCTCGCAGGTACGAGCTGCCACAGCCCCTGAAGCTGGCGCTAGCAGCCAGCCTCGTCAAGACACACTCGACTGAGATGCATTGAATCTTAAGTGTGATGGAAATGTTATTAATTTGATCTTCATATGCACCATATGTTAATGAAAGACATGTTTTAAATAAAAGAGACATTTATCTTTAAAGTCTATTATGTGAATTATTCATTGAATCACGAGACGGGGAGAGAGAGACAGAGAGAGACGGGGAGAGAGAAAGAGAGACAGAGAGAGATTGTCAGGCCGTCTGTCCGTGGTTTCTTTCTACAACTGACAAAGAGACACTGAGGCAACCCCCACCAAAACAAAACCCAGGGAGGAGGTCCGGGAATAATATCGGAAAAACTTTTGTGGTTCTATTAATAATTTCTGATTAATATATTATTATTAATCAGAAATAGTCGTGCTTATGGAAGCATTATTCAATAATAAAACAAGCAATCATCGGCTGAACACACGAGAACATTCAGTTGGATCCACTGAGTTGTTTATTGCAATTATGCTTCATCAACAAATAAGACAGAAAAATAGTCCCTTACATGTTCACAATAAACACGAGGACTAAAACAATAGAAGCAGCAGACTTTACAAATCATCAACAGGGGAGCACGTATCTTTAATAACTGAACATGTCCTGCGGCCGTTTGGTTCCGAAAAATCAAGATTCAGTCTTAAGTAATTCACAACATGCAACACTATGCCATTAACCTCTTGGTTATTATGAATAAAATATAAAATATGCTTTAAATCAGGTTGTAAATCAGGATTATGATAAAAATGATATCAGAGCCCTTAAGACCAAAATTGTTGCCGTCTGAAATTATACAAACATTTACCATCAATAGGTATTTTATATACGTTTCAAATAATAAATGTGCTTATCTAACTATGGGAGATCTTAAAAGCCTTTTCATGGTTTATCATGCTATACCAGAAGAGAGAGAGAGACAGAGACAGAGACAGAGACAGAGAGAGAGAGAGAGAGAGAGAGAGAGAGAGAGAGAGAGAGAGAGAGGAAGAGGGGGAGAGAGAGAGAGAGGAAGAGGGGGAGAGAGAGAGCGAGAGAGCGAGAGAGAGAGAGAGAGAGAGAGAGAGAGGACTGTAATTGCCACAGAGACACCGAGTCATCAGCCCTCTGTGTGTGTGTGTGTGTGTGTGTGTGTGTCATTTTGTGTGTGTGTGTGTGTGTGTGTGTGTGTGTGTGTCATTTTGTGTATGTGTATGTGTGTGTGTGTGTCATTTTGTGTGCGTGTGCGTGTGCGCGCGCGTGTGTGTGTGTGTGTGTGTGTGTGTGTGTGTGTGTGTGTGTGTGTGTGTGTGTGTGTGTGTGTGTGTGTGTGTGTGTGTGTGTGTGTGTGTGTGTGTGTGTGTTTACGGGCACGCAGCCCGACGCTGAGGGAGGAGGTCCTTTGTTTGTTCCCCGGCACAAAACGAGGTGTCCCGCGCCCGTTTTGTTTTCTACAACCGACACAGAGAGGCTGAGGACCCCCCCCACCGTACCCCCACCCCCGGGAGGAGGTCCTCCTGGGTGAAGGAGGACCAGAAGGTGTGGAGGTGTGTCAGTGTGTCTGAGGACCCTCCTCCACCTGGGGACACTCTGTAGAAGGACAGAGAGCCAGCAGGCCGGTCCAGATACACTCCTACTCTGGTGGAGCCAGCGGGGCGGAGAGGGAGGTCTGTCTCTATACGGTTGTACCAGGCAGAGTAACGACCATCAGAACAATAAAGAACCCAGGACTGGTTGTTCCATCCAAGCCTGCTGTCATCACCCGCTCCTCTCCTTGTGATTCCTCTGTATGTCACTCCTATATCAACCCATCCTTCCCACTCTACCTCCCAGTAACAGCGGCCAGTCAGAGCCTCTCTACCCAACACCTGGGGCCACCAGTCAAATCTGTCTGGGTGAACCGTATACGACTGGTCCTCATCAACCCACGTCACCTTCCTGTTGTCCTCAGACAGAGAGAGGAGTCCGTTGGCCGTGTTGGGGTCCAGTGTGAGGTCACAGGCATCTGAGGGAGAACCAGACATGATGAGCTGCTGAACCGCTCTTCATCCTCATCATCATCATCATCATCACTAGTAATGTTCTCCTGCGCTCTATGTACATATACATAGATATGAACACATACATACATATACATATGTACACATACATAGATACACACACCTAAACAATAAAGTTATGAAAACATCAACAACAATATTATGAATACATCAACAACAAACATCTCTCCTTGGATCCAGGACTTACCAAAGACAAGCAGCTCAGCGCTGTGATTGGCCGTGCCAGCGCTGTTGCTCGCCATGCAGCAGACCGTGTTCACGCCGTACCTCCCACCTCTGACGAAGAGGAAGCCCCTCTCCACCCAGGCCTCTGATTGGTCGTCTGTGCCGTCCCTCACCAGGGGCCTGCCGTTGTGGAGCCACTCTACTGTGGGCTCCGGCGTGCCGCCGGCGTGGCAGGTGTAGCGGGCCGTTTGGCCCACGGGCAACACGTGGGTAGAGGAGTGGAACTCTGTGATGCTGGGGGCCTCCTCCTCCTCCTCCGTGGGCATCACTGAACCTGAAGAAACCAGAGGGGTGTTCCACGAACGGAGGTTTAACAAACACTGAGTTAACGCTGAACTCTAGGTTGATTGACCCTGTGCCGACCAACCCAGTGTTTTCGGTTCCACAGCAGCGGTTATGCATTAGTTCAATCAACTCGGGGTTGGTTAACACAGGGTTGTGCGCGTCCACGCCAAACTTAAAAAGACGTGATGTATGGATCATGGAAACCCTGATCGATATGGCGAAACGGGCCGCTTATTTCAATGAAATGGAAATCCAGGTTCTCCTGGAGAGCTATGACGAGGAGAAGGACATTATCACAAGAAAGGGAACGCTAAAACCTCTGGAACCCGGAGAACCAAAGCCTGGCAGCGGATCGCTGACCGCGTAAATGCGCTAGTTACACGTCAAAAGCATGATCCTTAATATTTGAGCCATGAATATATAAATATCCCAGTTAAGCATTCTTAAAGATCCTACCACATAACCCCTTTCTTCTAAAACAATATGTACTCCGATTGCTTCCAAGCGGTCAGAGGATCAAGTATAAAAAACATACAAACTGGTAAGCTTTTCCCACCATCGTATTGGTATAAATTTAAATAAGCCATTTTTTTAAGCCAATCGTGAAAAGGCCGAAAGTCGGCAGACTGGATCTGGCCCTCAAATGGTCTTGACCCCGGTGGAGGAGCTGTTAATAAACATAAATTCAGGGCGCCCTGGCATGGAGGGGGTACCTGGAGGTACCTACCACCTCAGAGAGTCATGGGCCATACCCCACACTGGTTGAATGTAGGTTTTTGTGTTTTCTTGTATTTTAGATTTTTTTTGCCTTCGAAGTAACACATGCAAACCGTGTGCTTGCCACAGCGCATACTATTCCAAATGTTTCTTTTTTTGGTAACTGGGTAGAAAACCTAAAAGTGACAATTCATCAACTTCACAGATCAAGATGGATTAGTGCTTGTAATGAAGCCGCCGGCTACGATCGAACATTCTCCAGTGAATGCAAGTCCGTTAGGACTATTTTATACTTTATGTTGTAAATGCCTCTCGGTACTCAGACAATATTGCTCTTTGTATGATAGGAGGCCGATACAAATCTTAGATGGGTCATCTGAAACGACTGTGATGTGCTCAGCATCTCCAGCATTATAGCCTAGATAAAACTACCATTTGAAAAAAACGGAGGGCTACGCAAATAGTCTGGAGTGAACTGAGGCCAGGTCCTCGATTGGTAGTGTTGGCTATGTAAGGCTATTTAAATATATTAAAGATTTGCGCGAGAATCTATATCTCTCCACTCCAGCAAAAAGTCATCCAATATGCCAAGATGTCGAGCCGTGGTCTTATCAATCGCTCCCGGTGGATTGCACGTATAATTAGCGCTCTGATATCAGCAGTTCTCTCATCAAAAGGGCATGCCATTGTGAACACATGAAATCTGCGGTGAACACCGGTTGAAATATCCAAAACCGGGTAATGTTTCAAACTTAACCTGCGCAAAACCTGGTCCGACCAGGTTTGATTCAGAGCATATGTTGCTATAGCAACTAACATACAGTGATCCTTTTGGCACGGAAAACCTAGGGTTACAGCAAACCCTGGGTTAACTTACCCGGTTATGTGATAAAACCGGCTTTGTGGAACACCCCACAGGAGTGAACGTTTACAACACGGATCTAGAGATGCAGCGTCAGACACTCCCTTCACTCTCTCCTAACACCTATGCGATACATCCACTGTGAACAGAGCTCATGGTACCGTGGCCGCAAGCTGCTCAGGGCCACACCCCACCCCCCTCCTTGTGAGGGCAAGATTGCAGATTTTACATTGGCTACCTGACGTGAGATATCTTTTTTTTTATTAACAGAAGAATGCGTCATTTGTAGCATTCCCAGCTGGACTTTATTCAGACTTTAATTAGCGATGCACTCCATAAAGATGACTGATGGCCCATGGTGCGGTATCAACCATTTATTTTCACACATCCACACCACAGATACACCGTAAGAGCTGAAAGCAAATAAAAAGGCACAATCATGCACTCGTAATATGACCATGCTTTCCCCACAGCTAGCTACCACAACGAGGTGAATAGCACTAGCTAGCATTAGCTAACTCCAAAAATGCATACTCTTACACATATATCAAAAACAAAACGTAACAGAACTTAATTCCACAGTTTATCAACACACATACCTGTTCGCCTTCCAGCTAGGTGCTATTAAAAGGATGAACAATGCTTCATATGTTTTGTGAACAGTTCTAAGCATGAACAAACGTGTTCACCTCTTAAACCTTCCTTTCCGTCTGAGTCGCGCACCGAGAGACGGCAGGTAAACGTCTCTGTGGCCTTTCAAAATAAAGGTCACACAACAAGGTGCAAGTAAAATTCGCTATGAATATTAATCAGAAACATATTTAGGGCACCATACAAATTTGAATGAACAAATGTGATATCCAAGGCACTATAAACCAATCTCAATAATATAAAATATGATAAAACAAAATGATATGGGTCATTTACATCATTGAGATTAAACATCACTTAAAGTGATCTTTGCCAAAACAGGCAGCAGTAGCCTACAGTCACACATAGCCTACACATTAAACCTAAGAAAAATAATACAAAATAAAATAAAAAACAAAAATAAAACAACTAAAACTGTCGGCAGGGGGGAGGGGGGATTTCAATATCACACGACATTTCGGGAGGCTCAAGGAGGTGGATAATGTTTAAAGAAAAATAATGTTTTGCAAAAAAGCGTCTATGATAGACTTAAGGCTCAGGTGGGAGAGTATGTCGACGGCGGGGCTGTTATCTCAATCTTGCCGTTGTCTCGAAACATCTGCATCTGCGTGTGTGCAGTGTGTGAATGCACGTGCATGTGTACGTGTGTGCGTGTGTGCCTGTGTGTTTGGTGTGTGTGTATGCGGTTTCCTGCACTGCCCATGTCTTGAAACGTCTGCGTCAGCGCGCCCATGTGTGCAGTGTGTGTGCGTGTGTGTTCGTGCACGTGTGTGTGGATTGTGTGTGTGTGTGTGTGTATGTGGTGTTAATGTGTATGTGTGCTAACCCTATTATTATCACTAAATCTAACAAAAACAATATTTATCATTATCATTGCTATTATTACAATAATTTTTATGTTTATACTGTATTGCAATCATGTTCAGGATGTCATGATTTAGACTCACTGAGGCGCAGGGAGATCGTGAGAATAATCAGCAGTCCGATGCTCACAATGAGAGTGATGGGCAAACATAGATCTGTTCAGGAGTAGGACACACACACACACACACACACACACACACACACACACACACACACACACACACACACACACACACACACACACGCACACACACACACACACAGTCACTTTGGCTAAAAAAGTTTTCTAAAAATAAATCTTAAACGTATTTGGAGGAGATCATACTTTTTTGGATCATTTTTTTGGACTGGATTATTTCTTTTAAATTCTCTATAAAGGGGCACCTACCAAATCTTCTCTTCCTGGTCTCCTCCCGGTCCAAAGACGTGTCCTCAGGTTCCTCAGAGAGTCCAGGGTCCGGTTCAGAGATGGTGACCATTGTTACTCTCTCACGGCTTCCACAGCGTCTGAACTTAGCCTTCTTCTTTGCTCTTCCAGCTGGAAAAACAACGTCACTTGTGATCATTCTGACCAATCAGTGTAAGGAAATGTTTTTCTTCTACTACACACAAACTCACAGACTCACTCAAGCACACACACAAGGACACACTTAGTTATGTACACACTGATCTGGTCTGCAGAATCCCCCCCCTTCTTGAAGAAACACCTGAAGACCTCTACTGAGAACACCTCAGTAAGTGATGACTGGTACTGTCGCTCTCGTGTTTAGAACACACTTAAGCAGAGCGAATACTGATCTCTAGCATACATGTTATTATTCCCTTATTATTGTCATACACGCACACATAGGTATACAGTAATGCACACAGAATTACATACGTACACACACAGTAATGGAGGGGGGACAACATGTGGCCTGTGTGTCACCAGGGTCTTTCACATCGGCCCACGCAGAAAACACAAGGACATGTATTGTGGGATAATTTAAGATATGTTCATATTAATGGCAAATTTTATAGAATTACGTTAAATTCATAATTACACCTGATATCACTTCAGTTAAATGAGAAGCCATTATTAAAACACATAATTCTTGATTAAATTAACCATTGTCACTAATGTTGTGGTAGAAATTAACCTTACATTCTATGTTAAACTATGATTATTATTAGGCCTACATATCATATATATATACTTTAATGGTGGAAAAGAGCTGATCACCTTTAACCTAGATGTTATGTGCCGTGTGGTACCAGTGAGTAGGTCCAGTCCATTCCCACCGGATGTGCCATGTGACACCAGTGAGAGAGTCCAGTCTATTCCCATCTGATGTATTCTCTGAAGACAATGCTTACATTCACACGTGTGCATCATCTCTGTTTGTATAAGGATAATATATGTTCTAAGGTCACATTGGGATTCAGAAGACATAAGAGTATGCTGACATCCACACAGTATGATGTATGACCCTGATGGGAAATTCTATATTTGATGAAAGTCCAATTTTGTATTGTGTAAGAATTGGGGATATAAGGAGCTGTCCGGGATTCATTCAGTAGTGTGTATTCGAGGATACCATTCGGCTTTATTGTCTCTTGTTTGCGGGTGGCAATAAACTCTCCATCTATACTTGACCTGGACTCCCCGATTCCTCTTGCTTATAGCTAGTTGAAGTGAATTAGATAAGTTGTTATTATTAATGCTACAACAATGTCATGTTGCACTACCATAAATAATAAGTCATGAGAAAACTAAACTTGTGTTCTGCTCCCTAAAGTTACTCTGCACTCTGTTTCACGTATATAACGAACATATATATATCATGAAATACACAACCTACTTGAGATGCCTATCAATAGTCAGTTTCTCATGGGCATAATCAAAAGTCAAGTTAGGTTAATGTGAACTTCTTGTCTCAAACGCACACATCTTTATTTAGAATAAATATATAAGGTCACTGGTTCATCAGGTCAGACCCTTTGGCTAAAAACGTTTTCTAAAAGTAAATTTTAAACGTATGCAGTTGAAAACACATTTTTTTGACTGGATTATTTATTTTAAACCCTCTCAAAAGGGCACCTACCAATTCTACTCTTCCTGGTCTCCTCCCGGTCCAAAGACATGTCCTCAGGTTCCTCAGAGAGTCCAGGGTCCGGTTCAGAGATTGTTACCAGGGTTCCTCCCTGACAGCTTCCAATACGTCTGCTCTCAGGAGTCAGCTCTGCTATATCAGCTGGAAAAAAAACGTCACATGTTTTAATTCTGACCAATCATCAGCCGGCAATCTGAAATCATCAGTGTCAGGAAGTGACAGTGTTTTTCTTCTACTTTCATCAGATGTCTTCATTTGACTCACGGACGCATGCAAACACAAACACACACAAACCCACAAGATTTTTTTTTAATTGAATAATTCAATTCAATTCAATTCAATTCAATTCAATTCAATTCAATTCAATTTTATTTATATAGCCCTTAATCACCATTACAGTCTCAAAGGGCTTTAACAGGCCAAATATTTGTGACACCCCCCTTTACCCATGCCCCCACACGGGCAAGAAAAAACTCCCTTGAATCAGCAAGGAAGAAATCTTGAGAAGAAACGCAGTGTAGGGGATCCCTTCTTCCAGGGATGGTCAGGAGTGCAATGGGTGCCACAATTGGCATACAGGTAAATACATGTACATCATTAAAATGGTGATGGGGTTCTGGCCGGTTATCCATGAGGAGAGTCCAGGCATCCAGTCCAGCACCCGCAGCACGCTACAACTGACAGAAAAGTGAATTAGAACGGAAAAGTACATAGTGGGAATGTATAATGTAATAAGAAAAGCACAAGCAAACAGAGTAGTCTTCACTACACATCTGTTGTTTTCACACTCCAAATGCAAGATTGTAGAGGTGCGTTTTGAGCTTCCCTTTGAATAGCTCCACAGAGTCAGCTTCCCTGATCGCTGATGGCAGCCTATTCCATAAAAAGGGGGCTCGATAGGCAAACGCTCTCTGTCCAGCCGATTTCTTTTTAACCTTCGGCAATGAAAGAAGGCCGGCTCCCGAAGACCGGAGAGACCGAGAAGGACTATAAGGAATGATCAGGTCCTTCAGGTACAATGGAGATAGTCCATGCAAGGCTTTATAGGTCAGCAATAGCACCTTAAAGTCTGATCTGAAAGTTATTGGTAGCCAATGTAAAGTGGCGAGAATAGGTGTAATATGATCAAACTTTCTCGTTCTGGTCAGCAATCTAGCTGCCGCATTGTGTACCAGCTGTAGACTCTTTATAGTAGAGTTCGGTAATCCCGAGAACAATGCAATAGTCCAGTCTTGACGAGACAAACGCATGAATCAGTGTCTCTGCATCCACTACAGATAACATTGATCTGATTCTTGCAATGTTTCTCAGATGGAAAAAGGCAATTCTAGTTATACTTCTTATATGCTGATCAAAGCATAGTTGAGGGTCAAACAAGACACCAAGATTTCTGACGGATGCACTCTGTGGGATGGCGAAGCCATCCAACCACAGAGAGACATCCTCAAACTTTTCCCGGTCCCGCTTCGAGCCGATAATCATCAGCTCTGTCTTCCCAGAATTAAGCTGTAGGAAGTTTTGTGACATCCAGCCCTTCACAGCAGCCAAACAGGACTCAACCTTTTGAATCTGGGCAGAATCCCCGGAATCTACAGGAATGTAGAGCTGGGTGTCATCCGCATAGCAATGGAAACTAATTCCGAAGCCGCGGATAACGTCACCGAGGGGAAGCATATAAATTGCAAAAAGCAATGGACCAAGAACCGACCCTTGTGGTACGCCAAAGCGCAATTTACAATGCTTCGATTCTGCACCCTCATGAAGCACAAATTGGGTTCTATCTGTGAGGTACGATTTAAGCCAACCAAGAGCCGTACCCCCGAAACCAACATAGTGTTCAAGACGGTGGAGAAGAGTGCTATGGTCAATCGTATCAAACGCAGCGCTCAGATCCAACATCACAAGCATTGTGCTTGTATTTTTATCCAAAGCAAGAAGGATGTCATTTACAACTCTTGTAATAGCAGTTTCAGTTGAGTGGAAATTCCTGAACCCCGACTGGAAAGGTTCGAAGAGATTATTCCTCGTCAAATAGTCAACAATTTGCTTTGCTACAATCCTTTCCTGTACCTTAGACAAGAAGGGCAGATTCGATATAGGCCGATAGTTCCTGACTAATTCAGGATCTAGGCCAGGCTTTTTGAGTAGCGGTTTTAACACCGCAGCCTTGAAATTGGAAGGAACAATTCCTGTTGAAAACGAAAGATTCATAAGCAAGAGGATAACAGGCCCCACCGTTGGAAAAAGATCCTTAAGAACCCTAGAAGGGAGCGGATCCAACATACAAGTTGTTGGCTTTGAGGCTTTTATCACCCTTTCAAGTTCCACCAAGGAAATCGCCTTAAACTCCAAAAGAGTTGCGTCAGAATTCACCATCCTATTTGGCAGAACCCCATCCTGCCCCACAGGATGTGTAGGATTAGCCGCCCGGTAAGCATCAATTTCCTCTCTAATTGATTGAATCTTATTCTCAAAGAAATCCATGAATTCACCTGCCGAGATCGAGGAGCCTACGGTCTGATTCTGTTTCTGAGTGAGACTCCTCACGTGTCAAAATATAAAGATTTATATAAAGAATATAAAGATAAAACATATAGCAGACAGCTTTTCAACTTTTCTATCACAAATTTGTGATTGAGTGAGTGAGTGAGAGAGAGAGAGACGTTGTGTGTATGGTCTAAAAGCAATACGGGTTGTTCCAGTACTTGATGTTAACTCTGATTCGTATCATTTCTGTGAAGCCTATCTTTTCTGCTCACAGGGAATTAACATCCACGCAAACCACGTTTATGTTGAACTTCAATCATTCACTCCTGTGTGTGTGTGTGTGTGTGTGTGTGTGTGTGTGTGTGTGTGTGTGTGTGTGTGTGTGTGTGTGTGTGTGTGTGTGTGTGCATGTGTGCGTGTGTGTATGTGGGTAACACTTTAAAACAAGGTACGCAAAAAATTGGGTAGTTACTGAGGAACGAATAAGTAAAGAATGATTCATAACTCCTCAGTAGTTACTGAATAACTGTCACTTAGGGCCCCAGTTAGGGCCCCAGTTGTTCATCATTCGTTACTCAGTAACGAATACAGTATCCCCTAGTCTGTTTACCAGTAACTCCTCAGTATAGTTACTCAGTAACAAATACAGTATCCCCTAGTCTGTTTACCAGGAACTCCTCAGTAGTTACAGAGTAACCAAAGTCAAAGTCAAAGTAAAAGTGTGTTTATTGTTGCATGTACCAAATTGCTTCAGCACAGCAAAATTCTTACGACTTGGCAAGCATCATTCATCTACGCAGTAGACGTCATACATATAACAAAAATAACATAAAACTCTATAACACTATGACAATAAACCATATAAAATGTAACATTAACATACAACAATTTAAAAAACCGCTACTTAGGGCGCCGTTAGGGCCCCAGTTAGGGCCCTGGTCGTTCATCATTCGTTCCTCATTCGTTCCTCACTCGTTCCTCAGTAACTACCCACGTTTTTGCGTACCTTATTGTAAAGTCTTACCAAAACATTTCTATGTTTGTGACACTGTTTGGATGTACATCATGACTTCATCATTAGTCTGAGTAACAGCTGTGTTGGGGTGAAGCCCAGAGCAGCAGGAGAGAGCAGACTCCCCTGGACCCAGCTGTGTCTCCATGTAGAGTGACTGGTCTATGGGACATCCTGAACAGTTTAAAGATGGAAAGTCTATTAAGAAGTGAGGATTTAAACATCGCTCAGAGGTGGTGTGATTGAGAGGAGGGATATGGCTGTTTTAGTGATGTGGTTGACATGGTGTGAATGATTGCAAATGTTGGTTCTTTTGAATTCTGCATTCTCTGTTCGCAAACAACATGAACAATTTTTGAATTGTAAGATGACAAATTTTTACTCATAAAAGTGACTTTTGTGCTTTGACAAGTAAAAGGTTAATGCACTTATCCGAGGGAAAAGGCCTCATAAAAAAGTTAATGTTTACACACACACGCACACAAACACACACACACACACACACAAACAGACAACTTTGCTGTTGTGCAAGCTGTGATGGATACTTGCAGACTTGCAGGCTTATATGGTAATAGTAATGAAGAAACTTATTTACCTTGAGATCTTCATTTCCTCCTTTGCACCGTTGCGTCTCCAGATACGTAGAGCTACAGGACGCTAAACCCTTTGATAACCCCTTGTTATCTGTGGTCTGTGTGTGTGAGTGTTTGTGTGTGTGTGTGCGTGTGCGCGTAGTCTTGTGTTTATTTCCATGTCATCATAATAATTATTGAGTGTGTTTCACAATATATTCTCAGCCAGGGCAACATGTCTGTATTTTGGGGGGATGGCTCTTTGGGGGAAACTCCCCGGCCGTCCGAGCAGCACCCCATCCCCATTAGGTCAAACAGTTTAGAACGCCCTGGACCAGAGATCTGAAGGGCTTCACAGGCCGCTTCTTAAAGGACGCCCCCTGACCCTAGCCCCCCAAAGGGCAGGGAAACCCCCCCTAATATCAGGGAACCTGGAGAAGGAACCCAGAAGAGGGATCCCTCTCCAGGGATGGTAGGAGTGCAATAGGAGACGTAATAATGTGCAGACGTAATGATAGCATAACAAGTGCTATCTGAAAGATTTCCTCTATCCATCGCTATCTCGTCTTTATAGTGCAACACTTAAAAGCCGTTGCTTTAGTTATTTCAAGATTTCGTTTATATGTACTTAAAGGATTTTTTAAGTACGCAGAGAGAGAGAGAGAGAGAGAGAGAGAGAGAGAGAGAGAGAGAGAGAGAGAGAGAGAGAGAGAGAGAGAGAATTTCAAGATCTCATACAGGAGTTTCTGGCTGCCCTTTATGTCTTTCTGTCCTTCATCGATACTGGTATCAATCTGCTCTCAGAATAACCACCAACCTCCAGGAAAGACAAACTCCTCCTCATCTACCAGAGTGGTGTGCACAAGGCCTTACAGAGTGAGAATGGACACCTGGCTGGACTTGTTCCTCCGCTTCCTCCTGGGCCTGACTGAAGTTCAGTTCACCGTGGTTTCCCTGATAAAGAGACTAAAAATGTACAAACCCGGCGATCGGAGACTGCTTATTGCAAAAGTCATCCTGGATCGCAATTCTCTTTCAAAGCGCAGAAGAGATGAGAGAGGAGAGGGAGAGACAGGGGAGAGTAGAGAGAGAGAGAGAGAGAGAGAGAGAGAGAGAGAGAGAGAGAGAGAGAGAGAGAGAGAGAGAGAGAGAGAGAGACAGACTCTCTGTAGGGTAACTGTAGGCCTACAGACAGACTGTCTGTCTGTCTGTAGGTTCTTCTGTTAAACAAGTAAATATTTTAATGAGACAGTTTCCTTAAGTATTATAAGATATGAGTGACTTAAATGACTTATTGACTTATCATAGCATTGTTAACATAATGTTAATGTGAATGTCATGAATGTTGTCCATCATTTCGGGCATCTGGCAAGGATGCCCACTGGGCGCCTCCCTTGGGAAGTGTTTCAGGCACGGCCAGTGGGGTGGAGACCTCGGGTAAGACCCAGGACTAGGTGGAGAGTGAGTGAGTAGATCAGGAAAGTCTTTCTCTCTCTCTCTCTCTCTCTCTCTCTCTCTCTCTCTCTCTCTCTCTCTCTCTCTCAGACACTCTTTCGTTACAGCTTTGGTGACACTGATACACACACACACACACACACACACACACACACACACACACACATTCATTTGACTTTTGCAGGAAAGTCAGTACAAAAGCATTTAGAAACCACCACTGGACTCGGAGATGCGGTGACATACTGTCGGGTCCCACTGACCGTCCTTAGCGTCCTAACCCTAACCCTGACCCTTACCCCGACCCTGTACCTAACCCTAACCCTCAAGCTGACCCTGACCCTGAACCTAACCCTAACCCTGACCCTAACCCTCATCCTGACCCTGAACCTAACCCTCACCCTGACCCTGAACCTAACCCTGACCCTGACCCTCACCCTGACCCTGAACCTATCCCTAACCCTGACCTTAACCCTCACCCTGACCCTAACCCTGACCCTCACCCTTATCCTGACCCTGACCCTAACCCTGACCCTCATCCTTACCCCAACCTTCCCACCATCCGACTTAGCTACAGCCTACCTCTCCACAAATGGACAAAGAACATTAGTATTTTTGTATTATATTTTCCCCTATTCCCACCCTTCAGATTTTACTGGTTATTATTTTCAGTATCTGGTGTCCAATGGTAATGCATAACTTAACCCAATTATAGTTTGTTTTGCATTGCATCTCTCTTCTGTTGTCATCTTTCTTTTACCTCCTAAAACCCCCCTCCCTCTTTCTTACCCCCCCTCCCTCCCTCTATCTTACCCCCCCTCCCTCCCTCTATCTTACCCCCCCTCCCTCCCTCTATCTTACCCCCCCTCCCCCCGCCCCCAAGTGTGGCCCTTTCTCTATTCCTTTATGAATGCACTCCCATCAAACCATGGATAACTCTTACCATAATGGCTTCAGAGTGTTGGCTTCAGGCCACGCCACACCACGTAGGCCTCCTCTACTAGCTGTTAACCCTGTAGAAAGAAACACAACAAGCAATTTAGATCTAAGTTCGATAAAAGTTTACCTCAAATTATTACAAGCTATTCATCACACAGAGATTATTGAAGAAGCAACCACAAGAGGCTCCCCTCCGATAGAGATGGGTCAAAAGGTAGCTCACCTGACCATTCATCAAGCCAGCTGCTCCAAACGACACGGTCCTAAATAAAATAAAAGATAACACTACGAAGTGGATGAACCAGAACCTGACTGCTCTAAAGAACACTATGCTGGGATCCTACTGGATCTCAGCACTGGTTTAGGGCCTTTCAACAATGAGGCTTATGACAGAGCCCTCAGGCCGGCCCACCAGGCTATGGCAGGCGACTGACTTCCTCCTCCATCACCACACTACACTCCCTGTTACCCACTACACTCCCGTTATCCCCTCTCTCCTGGCCCTCCCACCTCTTTCCCTTAACCTAACCCCAGGTTTTCCTCCCCCCTCTACTATCACACCTGGCCTTCAACCACCCAAACAACGAGAGGGACCCCCCCCACCCAACGCCTCCCAGCACCTAGACTACACCCACTGCTGGTCCAACACCACCCAACGCCTCCCAGCACCTAGACTACACCCACTGCTGGTCCTCCACCAACACCACCCAACGCCTCCCAGCACCTAGACTACACCCACTGCTGGTCCTCCACCAACACCACCCACCACAGCGGACCTCAGTCCTCACCAACCCATTGATACAACAGCAATTACTAGTAACTCACCCATATCAGGAATGTCCGCACTCGACCACGCCCCCCCCCCCATTTAGTCACTAGGCCTAATGGCCTCTCACTGGGACAGCGCCAGCCCCCCCGTCGTCCTCCAGGGGGCGCCTGTACCTTTGGTTTCTCCACCACTCTCCCGACTAGCAGAACCTGCTCCTGGAAACAGCAAGCAGAGTCACCAATCACTAATCACTACTAATCGCAAAAAAATGTATTTCTTTTGATTATAGTTTTTTTGGTTTTAAGGTTGCAAAAGTTACAGGTTGATCTTTAGTTGCTTATGCCCATGCCTATTTTCCGTTGCACCACCAGATGGGGTCAATGGACTGATCCTATATCCCTAACCTAACCCTAACCCTCACCTTAACCCTCAACCTCACCCTCACCCTAACCCTCACCCTCACCCTCACCCTTACCTGCGAGTGTTACCTTACCTAGCCTCTGAAGAAGTTGTTGTACAACCAAACGTCAGGTACCTCTCTTTATACCTTTTTTATTTATTTGATCATTCCTAGTTTTTCAAAGGGCAATCCTTTTACGCCATTAGGGTTATTATTACTTTTATTCATTTTATTATAGGGTTACTTTTTTAAGTAAGTAAAAAATACCTTCGCCAGGCCGAGTTGTTTAATGTTTTTATCTTTTTATTCCTTTTAGTTTCCTTCGGTAAGCTCTTACCTGGGGAGTTTTAAGTAGGGCATGTGAACCAGCTCCCAGGAGACCTCCAGAACACAGCAGAGCCACAGAAGAACTCTTCCCTGTTGGTTGGAGAAGCCAATCACGGGCCCCCACTGAGCCCCAGCAGGTCTCAGGAAAAGGGCCCCCGGACTATCACCACCTGGGGGACACAAACGGAGTCAGAGACTCACCAATCCATACTAAGGACTCTCCACTCACCACCCCCCATTGCTGTGGGGGGAGCCCACTTCTACCCCCCCTGGTTCAACCTGTTTTTATCACCAGATCCACTGTTCTCTTCTGCTTTTACTCATCTGATTGTTTTTAACCCTTTTTATTTTGCTCTTGACTGGCATTCTATTCTTGTTTGGTCACCATGTTGCACCAGGGATCTAGATTTGTGCCCCTGTCGCACTCTAGTGGAGACAGGGACACACACACACACACACTCTCTCTCTCTCTCTCTCTCTCTCTCTCTCTCTCTCTCTCTCTCTCTCTCTCTCTCTCATACTACTATATTCAGTATGTCTTCAATCATCCCCTTGAACTTCTCAATATGTTATATATACATGGTTGGAGGTCCTCCACACCCCCCCTGAGAAGAGGGAGACCCCCCCCCCACCCATCTACGAGGCTAGACACACACACACACACACACCGAACACACACACACAAACACACACACACACACACACACACAGTCTTAGCGTGTCAAGATGTAACCCCCGTCATGGCCCCCCCAGCGTCTAACATAGCGCTGTTTGACTCAACATGGCCGCTCTTACGGCAGCAGACTCAAACGCTTCACTCTGTTTCTACTGGTTTAAGCCTGCGCCCCTGGAAGACGGTTAACTATTTTACACATTAGCATCGTTCATTTTTGTTATTTAACACCCACACAAACACACACACACGCACACACACGCACGCACACGCACACACACACACACACACGCACAGTTCTGTGAAGTCATTCAGTCACTGCGGTGAAAGGATGAATTAGGTTGTACAAACCTACCTTGAAGGAACCTTTCATTATGTGTTCATTCAGTGGGGTTGGGTTGGTGTTGGGTCTCTTTCTCTTTACGCCTGGTAATCTAAAACTGGAGGGAGAGAGGGAGACGGGGGGGGGGAGAGAGGGAGACGGGGGGGAGAGGGAGACGGGGGGGAGGGAGGAGAGTGAGACGGGGGGAGGGAGGGGGAGACAGGGAGGAGAGGGAGATGAGGAGAGAGAGAGAGAGAGAGAGAGAGAGAGAGAGGGAGAGAGAGAGAGTGTCCGGCCGTCTGTCTGTGGTTTCTTTCTACAACCGACACAGAGACACTGAGGCACCCCCCCCCCCCCCAACCAAAACCCAGAGAGGAGGTCCCAGAATAAAATCGGAATAACATTTATTGTTTTATTTATAATTTCTGATTAATATATTATTATTCTTAAGGCACTTATGGAAGCATTATTCACTAATAAAACAAGAAATCATCGGCTGAACACACGAGAACATTCAGTTGGATCCACTGAGTTTTTTATTACAATTATGCTTCATTAACAAAAAAGAAAGAAAAATAGTCCTTTACATGTACACAATAAACACGAGGACTAAAACAATAGAAGCAGCAGATTTTACAAATCATCAACAGGTGAGCACGTATCTTTAATTACCGAACATGTTCTGCGATTGCTTGGTTCCCAACAGAACACAAAAAATCAAGATTCAGTTTAAAGTAATTTACAACATGCAACATTATCCCATAGACATCTTGGTTATTATGAATAAAACAAAACATCTGCTTTAAATCAGGTCGCATATCAGGATTATGACAAAAATGATGATATATAAGAGCCCTTAAGACTTAAACTGGTGAAGTCTGAAAATATATAAAGATTGACCATCAATAGGTATTTTATGTACATTTCAAATAATAAATGTGCTTATGGGAGATCTGAAAAGCCTTTTCATGGCTTATCATGCTATACTTTAAAGAAGATATACTATATATATATAGCTATACAAGGAGAGAGAGAGAGAGAGAGAGAGAGAGAGAGAGAGAGAGAGAGAGAGAGAGACTATAACTGCCACAGAGACACTGAGTCGTCAGTCCTCTCAGTGTGTGTGTGTGTGTGTATGTTTTTTGGTGTGTGTGTGTATGTGTTTGTGTGTCTGTGTTTGTGTGTCGGTGTGTGTTTGTATATGCGTATGTGTGCGTGTGTGTTTGTGTGCGTGCAAAGTGCCACCCCTCCACCCCCCCCCCCCCCCCCCCCCCCCCCCTCCCACCTCCACCCCCACCGCCCTCCCCCCAGAACCCCGGGAGGCTCCTGCTCCCCCCGCTCTCTTTTTACAACCGACACAGAGAGGCTGAGGACCGACCCCCCCATACCCCCACCCCCGGGAGGAGGTCCTCCTGGGTGAAGGAGGACCAGAAGGTGTGGAGGTGTGTCAGTGTGTCTGAGGACCCTCCTCCACCTGGGGACACTCTGTAGAAGGACAGAGAGCCAGCAGGCCGGTCCAGATACACTCCTACTCTGGTGGAGCCAGCGGGGGGGAGAGGGAGGACTGTCTCTATACCGTTGTACTGGGCAGAGTAACGACCATCATCACAATAAAGACTCCAGGACTTGTTGTTCAGTCCAAGCTCGCTGTCACAACCCCCTCCTCTCCTTGTGATTCCTCTGTATGTCACTCCTATCTCAACCTCTCCTTCCCTCTCTACCTCCCAGTAACAGCGGCCAGTCAGAGCCTCTCTACCCAACACCTGGTACCAGGAGTCAAATCTGTCTGGGTGATCCGGATGCGACTGGTCCTCTCCAACCCACGTCACTTTCCTGTTGTCCTCAGACAGAGAGAGGTCTCTGTGGGCCGTGTTGGGGTCCAGTGTGAGGTCACAGGCATCTGAGGGAGAAACAGACATGATGAGCTGCTGAACCATTCTTCATCCTCATCATCATCACTAGTACTGTTCTCCTGCGCTCTGTGTACATATACATAGATATGAATACATACATACATATACATATGAACACATACATACATACACACACCTCAACAATGACGTTATGAAAACATCAACAACAGTGTTATGAATACATCAACAACAACGTTATGAATACATCAACGACAGTGTTATGAAAACATCAACAACAGTGTTATGAATACACTCATTCATCACTAGTACTGTTCTCCTGAACATGACATGGGGGGGGGGGGGGGGGTCATGTGATGATAGTTACACTATTGCTTCAGACGCCCCCTCCCCCTCACCGCCCCCCTCCCCCTCCCACTCACCGCCCACCTCCCCCTCCTCATCCCCCTCCCCATCAGACCCCCCTCACCTCAATAGTTACTCTATTGTTACATTAATTTCATTATAGTCCGGGATCCGGGACGGGACCTTCAGCCCCCACTCAGCACCCCCACCCCCATCACCGCCCCCCTCAGCCCTGTCACCCCCCTCTCATAATAATAATAATAATAAATTTAATTTATGGTGCCCTTTTCATCCGAAGATCTCAAAGGGCTACAGGTTAAAAACAAAAACGAAAATAAAAAGGGGGTTTTAAAAACATCTAAGAGTGCGAGCCAAAGGTTTTTTTAAAAAGAAATGTTTTAAGACCTTTTGTAAAACAATCAGTGGATTGTGGTGCCCTCAAGGTGTCAGGGAGGGCATTCCACAGGCGTGGGGCGGCAACACTGAAGGCCCTATCTCCCATGGTCCTCAGTTTGGTTCTGGGTATGTGGAGGAGGTTAGAGTGAGTGGAGCGGAGGGAGCGTGTTGTGCTATGTGGGTTGAGAAGTTCTTTGAGGTATGGGGGGGCATGTCCATGGATAGATTGGTGAGTGAGGACGGAAACCTTATACTCAATCCGGGTGGAAACCGGAAGCCAGTGGAGTGAGTGGAGGATGGGGGTAATGTGCTCATGCTTACGGACTCTCATCAGGATCCTAGCTGCAGAGTTTTGTACGTATTGAAGCCTCTGCAGGCTCTTGCTAGGGATCCCGATGAGTAGTGCGTTACAGTAGTCCAGTCTGGAGGAGATAAAAGGCATGGACTAGTTTTTCGGAGTCTGAGAGTGAGAGAATGGGGCACCCACCCACCCCCTCCCCCGAGCCCAGACGTTAGCTTCATGATGATTATCATGATTATGCCGGATAATAATCACTACACTATTAACTATCCTATACATAATATATCAATATAATACCTGCTTGGTTTTATACAAGCAGGTTTAATTGTGATGGTCGACAGTATTAATATACGTAAGGTACATGATGTCAGCCATCATCTTCATTCCCAGTAGGATGTGACCTCACTTCCTGCTGTGTGGATGGACTTTCCATCTCAATAGTGTGTGTGATGTGATGAATCAAACAGACACTCACATCTCTGTGGAGCTGGTTTCAGCCTCGACACTCCACCGTGCTCCACACTGGGGGGGAAACAAAGTGAGAGCAGCATGTTGAAACATTCACCTTCATCATCTGCCGTCTCATAACGTTCTACACAACATGAGTGACAGCTGCCTTTTCAAACCACTTCATCTAGCAGCGACATGAATCCTTGAAGGAGACTTTGTCCCTGAGTGGTGAGCTGTCCTCTCGTTACCTGAGAGTGTCCAGTCTCCATCGTGGATCCTCAAGTCCAGCAGAGAGCAGCGCAGCTCCAGAGTCTCCTGGGTGATTGTAGCTCAGGTCCAGCTCTCTCAGAGGGGAGGGGTTGGAGCTCAGAGCTGAGGCCAGAGAAGCACAGCCTTCCTGTGTGACCAGGCAGCCAGACAAGCTACACACACACACACACACACACACACACACACACACACACACACACACACACACACACACACACACGTAAAATCCTGTGTTTTTCCAGTCTGCCAACCACTTAGTGAACGTCCTACTCCAAACACAAGTGGCGTTGCCTTGATGACGTAGAAGGTCCTTTTATGAAGCACTTCCTGGTCCATTGAAGGGACCTTATTTGTGGATAAAGAATTAGTAATTAAGATAATGAGTCCTGGATATTAGTGGTGTGAACGGTTACAAAAAATTGTAAACGTTTACACGACCCCTACTTTTTCCTGTACACAGTTAACCGTTTCTTTATTAATTAATGAAGCTTTAATTTTATTTTAAAGTGGACCACAGTCGCGCTATAGGGGGATTATTTGTTTATCAACACGGCGGAAGCGCGAGCAGAATGATCGCAAAAAGAACATTTGTTTGACCAGTTGCCACGGTTATCTCCATGTGGTTAATTTGCAGTTGCGGTGTTATATAGGATGTCATCAGCTTACTGTTACATTAAACTGTAATCAGAAAACGTGGTTATATGCTATAGACCCTATAGTATCGGTGGTATAAAGGCTGGTAACAACCCCACTCACACTCGTGTTATATTGCTTAAAGCTGTTAATGCATCCTTTTTCATTGATTTTGCGGTGGTCACTAATAGCAATGAATGCCCTCTGAGTCGGTTTTGGTGAAAAAAATATAAAAACATTCATGACATGCAAATGTCTCACCTCTGATTGGCGAACAGCACTGTCCATCACTGTAATAAACCCAATTAAACTTCCAGAGCGACGAGAGCGAGAGAGCGAGAGAGAGAAAGAGAGAGGCCACGTCTCCCGTCTTCCTTGGGCACCGCGAACGTGACCACGGCACTCCCGCGACTCCCGCCGTGCCCCGTGAACGAATGAATGAATGGCCCGGGAACCACGGGCACCGCGAAAACAGATCGCGCACAGAGGCCTAATTAGGCCCATATATTTTGTAGGGGTGTGCCAAAATATCGATACTGCGACATATCGCGATATTTCGTCTTGCGGGACGTTATCGATATGCTGACGCCAAATATCGATATTTAAAAGGTCCCATGATATGAAAATCTCACTTTATGAGGTTTTCTAACATAAATATGAGTTCCCCTAGCCTGCCTATGGTCCCCCAATTGCTAAAACTTGCGTTTGGTGTAAAACGAGCACTAGCTGTTCTGCTCGCCTTTGAAAAAACGGAGGCTCAAGTGCGCTGATTTGGAATCCCTTACTCTGCCTGGCCCGCCCAGAGACGTTGGCCCGCCAATGAGACTCGACCGTGCGAGCGCCACATGTGTGTGTGTTTGTGTGAATACACACACTGTAACGCAAGTGTTTCTTGTCGGTTCTTTGACGTGTCTTGTATTTCCACAACGAGACTGTTGTGGGGGTTATGTTATCTCAGCCATGGTTGAGAAGGAATTGGGAGAAAGGAACTTTGGCTTTGACTGGCTGAAGTACATGAACTGCGTCATGCCGCCGGTTGCCGCGAGGCACCATCGCCCGGCAGCGGGCAGCCGGCAGCCGGCGGTTCAGTCGACTTCAGGTTGATGTGAAAGTGGAAGAACCAGAGACGTCGCAGAACCCGACAAAGTCGTTTGTGATTCATTATATCGTCTGGAGGCGCACACCGCTTTTGGCCGTGATAATATGTATTAAATGATATAGATTTCTATGTATTATATGATATTATTTAGATATAGAGCTCCAGGACTGTATCGCAAGTGTTGTACACTTCCTTGTTATTTGGATAACCGTTCTGTCGGACTCTCGTCTCTGGTATTTCTACAACGAGACACGTATTGGGGGTTATCTCAGCCAAGGTTGAGAATGAATTGGGGGGAAGGAACTTTGGCTTTGACTCCCTCAAGAACATGAACCACGACATGGAGGAGAAAGGGATTGTTGGCGGCGAATGTCTCCAGCTTGAGACCCGCTGAGGGACCACCGCCGGAGGCGGAGGTGCCTAAGCGCTGCCCGGGAACAATCCCTTTCTCCTCCTTGTCGTGGTTCAGTCTACTTCACATTGATGAGGACGTTGAAGAACCAGGAACGTCGGAGAACCAAACGCGGTCGTTTGAGATTCATAATATCGGATCACACATCTTTTGGCGGTTATAATATATATTATATAGATATCTATGTAGGCTATATGATAATATTTTGATATAGAGCTCCAGGACTCCCGTGTGTTCTAGAATATTTACAGAACACGGCTAAAGGCTGTGTGCGCCTCGCCATTGCGATACATCCACTGTAAACAGAGAGAATGAAACTAAGCAATGAAATGTTTTCTGCATTTATTTTGTTTTCTAATTTTCTGTTACTTTGCATAAAATGTTTTTGTAATAAATTCTGAATTTCTTCAGTTACACAGATATCGTGATGTATCGTGGGTGAAATTTCTTGCAATATATCGATAATCGCAGAATCGCTGTATCGTGATATTATCGTTATCGTGGGTAAAATATCGTGATAGTATCGTATCGTTGGGTACCTAGTGATACCCAGCCCTAATATTTTGTACTTGAAATGCAATGTTTTTTCACCCAAAAATCACCTTAAAAAAACACCCAAAAAATTAATTAAAAAAAATCCTGTTCCCAGCTCCCCCCCCCTAGGTTGTGCGAACGCCCCCATTGAGAAACCATGCTATAGACCCTGGAGTATCTTTGGTGTAAAGGCTGAGACGAATATCGAATTATAAATATGTAAACTTTAAGTTGAAAGGGTTGAAAGTATGGACCATCGCGATTCCCATTGAAACAATGGTGCGGTGATTATTATTTATTTTTTTCGGTTTTTCGCTTACTAATTTTTCCTAAATAGTTATGATTTACTAACCGGTTACACATGTACACGTGTACCCGTGCACACCCCTACTGGATAAATTAAGCTTTAAAATACGTTTTGAGTGACAATTGCAAGTTTCAAATCATTTTTTTAATATCTTTCCAGAGACCCTCGAAAATGTTTCTGTTGAGGCTTTCAGGGGGTCTGAGGTGTCCAGCTAGGGGTAAGACCCTCCAAAGACCCCCTGTACTTCACCCTGCTCTAAACTATCAACGTCCCGTGTACGGGGGACAGTGGGGGGGCAATATTATTATATTTTTAGCTCATTTTTATTTTTAGAATTGAAAGGTTGCAGGCATATGGATGTATTAGAATATCCACCTAATCAAAAGGTGTTACATCTCCAATGATACAAACTCATGGATGTGGTCATCACAGGTACTGAGTTATAAGCTGAGTTATATAACCGTCCTCTGATGTGGAACTTGTGGTGTAACTGTTTGACCATTGAGTAAAACTGACCTGAGAGTTTCCAGTGTACAGTGTGGACTCCCCAGTCCAGCAGAGAGCAGCTTCACTCCTGAATCCTGCAGATCATTGGTACTCAGGTCCAGCTCTCTCAGACTAGAGGAGTTGGAGCTAAGAACTGAGGCCAGAGCTTCACAGCATCTCTCTGACAGATGACAGCCATTCATCCTTCACACAAACAATAACAAACAACATGTTAGGAGCAGTGATACGTTTCTTATTTGAAATTTGACATGTTTTATTAGTTTAATTAAATTTCAATATAGTAGTTCTTTAAAATATGACTTACTTAGAGGTCAGATAAAGATTTAAAATAACTCCTGAAAATGTCCATAAAAAGAGGTAGTTCTGACTTCGGGTATGCTAATGAGACGATAGGTAGCATACGAGGGGCGCTCGCGACCAATTGAGCAAAAAACTAAAAAGAAAACTAAAGCTACAACTCGAACTTTGAATAATTAAGGTCACGAGTACTTCTCAAAGTGGAAAGGGAAAAGAGAAAAAGAAGAAAGCAGAGAAACAGACGGGAGATATGCACAACGAGGTAGAAGACGAACAGGTGCTCCGGGCTAGCACAGAGGTAGCTAGCAATGCCGACCAACCTAGCTGGGTGTCTGAGCTACAGGCTAGCTTACAGGCTGGTCTGGACAAGATACAGGCTAAAAAAGGATATAGCCCAGCATAAAATGGACGCCAAATTGGACTAAATTGGCAAAGAAATGGAGAAGATGAAGCAGGGGATGGAATACTCGGAGAGGAAACTATTAGAAATTTCGAATCCGTGGACGTTTACATGCGGGCACAAAAGAAAGAAATTGAGATCCTAGAGAAACGTACAGTTGAGGTGGAGGAGTGGACTTCAGAGGTACAGGACATTCTCACTACTCCACTCGAACAACAAAGTAGGCTACAAGAGAAATTAACCGACTTGGAAGGGATGTCAAGGAGAAGTAATATTAAAATCTGGGGGCTGAAGGAAGGGTTGAGGGAGACTCGGTTGCTGATTATTTGATGAATTAATTCCCAAGGAGCTGGGAATGTCTGAGGATATTGAATTGGATATTCAAAGGGCACACAGAGCATTAACACCGAAACAGGCGGGCAGTGCAGCGAGCGCAATGCACTGTTGAAGTTGGAGGATTTCTTACTTTTGAGCCAGAGAGACACTTTGGGCCCTATTTTAACGGTCTGAAACGCAAGTGGGAAGTGCAAAGCGCAAGTAGCTTTGTGGGCGGTTCTACGGCGCTATCGCTATTTTACAGGCGGATAAATGACACTTGCGCCGCGGCACAAGTGTCAAAAGGGCTGGTCTGAAGCAGCCTAATTACCCGTAGGTGTGGTTTGGGCGGAACGTGCAATGAACCAATCAGAGCGTTTTCTCGCATCCCCTTTAAGAGCGATCGGCGCTTGTTTCATGGCGGATTGCTATTATGATGGCGGATTTGCCAGGCGCTGAAAGAAAATAATTTATCTTTCGGCTAAATCTCCTTCAAATCTTTGCAACTTTTCTTTTTTCGTTTTGTATTATTTTTCTTCATTTACGCCTACGAACATTTGGACCAGTCGAATAAAAAATGTCTCAAGGACATAGGCTACTATACTTTCCGATGTTTTGGGCTCACTTTCTCTGAATCACAAGGTTATGAATGCATGGTAATAATTGTACAATGCACCTAAACAATAGAGCGGAGATGTCATTAGTTTGCTTATACCTCACTATACACAATGCAGCTCCTCTGACAGATGAGCTCTCCTCTCCCGTACTGCTGGGGCATTTGGACGTAATGGCATCGGCACATGCAGTTCAGCATCACGTCTCCTTAAGTCCTCTAATCTATCCTCATTAATATCATCGACACATCCATGATTCATGGCAATGTTGTGTAAAACACAACATGCCACAAAGAATGCTGCGACTTTTTGAGGACCATACTGTAAAGTACCACCTGACCTATCCAAACACCTGAAGCGCATTTTCAGTATTCCGAATGTACGTTCAATTACACTGCGTGTTTGTGTGTGTTTCCTGTTGAATACAATTTTGCGCACTGTTGCTTGCATAAGAAATGGGGTCATGAGCCATGACTTCAACGGATACAGAGCTGCCAACTCTCACGGTTTCACCGTGTGACACACTCTTTTGCCTGTTTACACACGCACACACGCCACACATCCAATTTCTCACGGCAAAAAATAAAAAATAAAAAATTGAGACGCGTTCGTTCCTTTCCAAACTACCCGACGGTAGATGGCGCTGTTGAGCTCCACTGAACCTGCATCCGAAGTTAGCGACAGAAGAATAGTGAGACGGCGGGAAAAACTACCTCGAGAAGTCAGATGGGAATGTAAACTCTCATCTGAGACGTTACTTACAAGGTATGTTACAATGAAATGCATTTCAATTGAGAACTCACTCTCTTAAACTTTAAATCTTGAAATTATTTGTTTGTGTTTGTGCGTGTCTGTGGACTTGATTTAGTGTGGTGACCTTAACATAAATAATAGGCTACAAGAAATGTGTGCAATAGAAGTAGGCATGCTCTTATAACTGAGAGTAGAGTTATTAAACCAACATGATCGCCATTTTAATTCTTTAAGGTTTCAAAGATGTCCCGTAAGAGACCTTTGACAGGACAAAAGCGAAACCTTTTATTTTACTTAAAGAAGCAGCCAAGTGAAAAAAGACAGAGAAACACATTGACAGAACAGCCAGAACCACTGACAGGACAACAGACAGAGGAGCAACACACGGGACAGAGGGAGCAGGAGACAGGTCAGCGAGAGCTACAGCCAGGACAGACTGACAAACATGCAGAGGAGCAACAGACCGGACAAATAGAAGCACATGCAGAGGAGCCACAGACAGGACAAATAGAAGCACATGCAGAGGAGCCACAGACAGGACAAATAGAAGCACATGCAGAGGAGCCACAGACAGGACAAATAGAAGCACATGCAGAGGAGCCACAGACAGGACAAATAGCACGACCAACAGAGCAGATGGAAGAAGACACAGAGGGACAGACAGAAGGGTCTCCCCCAATCCAACACCAGGGCCAGAAGAGTCGTGCTCTGGCTGGAGCAGCAACATATAGATCCATTTTCAAAAATAAGTGGACCTCTTCATGGCCATTTATTACGAGAGGGACCCTCATCACACACTACTGGTGTGCAGTGTGCCGAATTGAAAACTCCTGTTGCCACCAGGGTGTGACAGATGTAGTGCGCCACATAAAAACCAAAGGCCACCAAGAAAAGCAACGGGCTCTCCAGTCCTCAGCCACAATATCACAATATGCAATGCCCATTCCCTCTGTTGGGGGCATGTCTGCACAAGATGCTAAGGATTGATATGTGTAATGGTCCTGTCAAGGTTCAGTCAAGAGTTGTGTGCTATAGTTGATCACGGTAAAGTCATGGTTGATAGTTCTGACTAATTTGTGTTTTGTAGTGTAGTACAGTAGAATTTTCTTAATTTGAGATCTTAGTTGCTGAATGTGTTTTTTACCTGTGGCCAATTATTGCAGGTGATTTGAAATAAATGATGGTCTTTTGGGCTCATCATTTTTAATTTCTTACAGACAAGAAGAGCTGAGGTCAAAATGACAGCTGGGTTGGTAGTTCACAACATCCCCCTAGCCTTTGCGGACCTAGGGCCTCTCCTAAAAGAATGTTTCGGAGATTCGAAGACAGCACAGGAGTGCTGTCTTCGAAAATGCTAGGACAAAGTCATCCTGCATTACCAATGAAGCAATAGCGCCATATTTCACACAGCAGCTTGTGAAGGAGATGAAAAAAGCCCCCTATACCCTTGTTACAGATGGGTCAAATGACACTGGTATTTCCCAAACTATTTGAGATTTTTCTCCTTTGAAAAACATTTGCTTTGTGTATTTTTAAATCCCAACAACATGAACATCTGTATGATTCTAACTTGTCATTATAGGAGTGGCAAAGATGAACCCGCTTACTGTCCGGGTCTTCATGGGCAGAAAAGTTGTCCACCAGTTCTTGAATATGTGCACAACTGGGACGAGATGTGGGACAGCAAGTGAGATCTTCACCAAAATGAACACCGCCTTAGAGGAGCATGACATCCCTTGGGAGAATTGCATTGGTCTCTCAGTCGATAATGCAGCTGTGAACGTTGGATCACGTAATTCCATTGCCTCTAGGGTCCTCCAAAAGCATCCCAACACCTATATTCATGGTTGTCCTTGTCATCTGGCACATAACACCGCCAAAGCTGCAGGAGTGGGATTTTTTAAAGTGAGTTAAGGTCTTTACATGTAACTTTTTATTTGAATTCCTAATTACATGCATTGACTGATTATGATTTGATTAATTGCAGGTGTCCCATTTTAATTTGGAGGACATGATAGTGGACATCGTTTACTGGTTCAAGGGTAGCACAAATCGGAAAGGATACCTGAGAGGTATCCTTCTAACCCTAACCCATGTTTGATACTATTAAATGTAATATTGAAATGCTGAGCTGTAGAAAATAAATGATATGGAATTAAATGTCTGGAACAGAGTTTTGTGAGCTCCATGAAGCGGAGTACATGGAGGTCCTCCTCCATGTCTCGGTTCGTTGGCTAAGCCTTGAACGCTGTGTGACCAGGATCCTGAGGCTTTATGAACCTCTGGCCAGCTACTTCAAATCTGCTGGTATGGTCATCATTTATCTATTTCATTATGCAGCAACTACATGGATTGTTAGTCACATACTTGTATTATTGATAACCTCTTGTTTTTTGTTATTTATTGATTGATTCAAGATGAAAACCAGGCCAGGTTCAAGAGGCTTGTGCAGACGTTCACTGACCCCATGACAGAAGTGTACCTGCTGTTCTTTCAAGCCACCGTTCCAACTTTCACTACTTTCAACTTGCTTCTTCAAAGAGAGCGGTCATCAATATTTATGTTGTATGATGAGGTGGGATTGGATTTTGCAGTTTTTCTATTCTGTGTCTTGCTGATATCTGCAGGGATCTTCTAAAACATGTTTCACCCACTATTTTGTAAATGTCTATAGATGGAGAAATTTGTACGCAAGCTTTGTTCAAAGTTCATTGTTCCAGCAGCTCTGCAGGGCCTTGAGGAGCCTGGTGACATTGCCTTTGGGGAGACGGCAAACCATTTGCCAGGTTAGTGATTGACTATTATTATGATCAAACACTGTGCTATGTGATCAATAACATGTGCCACGTAGCCTTGTACCTAGCATTTTGTCACTTCATGAGTAGAAACCTATTAAGGTGTGTGGTAGTCCTTCCATTAACAGTGGGCTTCTGGTTGGATTTCTTGCCCTATATGTCTAGCTGATATTGCAGCATCAGCATGTTAAACCATTTATGTTAACATGGTATGCTGTATCTCTAACAGGAAGAAAGTTGAACATTGGGTTCACAACCAGGGCTAAACTCAACAGGCTACTTGACGAGGGTGACATCACACCACAGCAGGTGGATTCATTCCATGAAGCTGTATTATGTTTCCTGACAAGTGCTGTGGCCTATGCACTAAAGAAGCTGCCACTAAAAGAGCCACTGCTCAAACATTCAAAATTTGTAGACGTACGGCAGAGGGCTGAAAGTGACATCGGAGATGTCCTGTACTTTGTTGAAAGGTTCGTTTTTTTTCCCTCTAATAATTGTCTATCATCTTAGCTAAAATATCCTGCTTTTTATGATGATATATGTTCAGTCCTAAACATGAGCTATTCTTATATGGCTTCTCCTCAAAGATGCGTATGAACTGCTGTTGGTTGATGACAATATACCTAACAACTTGTAACTACTTTCATAAATAGGTTTCCCCATCTCCTCCCATACCATGGTCCAGAGGAGCATGACCTTCTGGGTGAGGAGTTTCTAAGTTATCAGACCATGCCATTGATCAGAGGCGCTGCATCCCATTAGGCATACCAGGCAATTGCTTGGGGCCCCGGGCCACTACTAGGGGGCCCCCTAGAGCCAAAAAATAAATAAATAAATAAATCGCTCCATACCCCCCCCCCCCCGTCAACAATCGCTCCATACCCCCCCCCCCGTCAACAATCGCTCCATACCTCCCCCCCCCCCCCCGTCAACAATCCTCTGCCTAGGGCCCCCACACTCCCTAGAATCGCCCCTGCCAATGATATCCATGCAGGATGAAACTGAAATGGAAAGCTTCTGGGCTGAAATGGCAACCCGGAAACATAAGGTAAAACAATTTTTTTTTTTGTGTTTCCATTTGGCAGCTGTGGCTTGGCTGTTTTGCTTGTCGCATGTATATATTGTCATGCATTTTCCAAATTTTGCATATTTTTATCTGAACTGTGTTAATGGATCAACCTACAGTATACTTACAGTTTTAATCAATAAAAAAATCAAGGTATGTTTTTCCATTGTCTTCTTGATGCATTTTCCATAGGAGACAGGAGCCAACGAATTTCAGAGGCTTGCTGCAGTTGCCAAGCTGGTCCTGGTGTTTCCCCATTCCAACGCAGACGCTGAGAGGGTGTTTTCAGTTGTGGGACTGAACAAAACCAAGACCAGAAACAGCCTAGCACTGGATGGCACCCTGTCCTCAATAATGACCATAAAGATGGCCGACCTGGAGCCCTGTTTCAAATGGGAGCCCCCCTCAGATGTCCTCAAGGCTTCCAAGAAGGCCACAGGCCAGTATAACCGTGCCCACAGATCATAGACGAGGACTAGCTTCTGATCTGCATCTGATACGGATGACTTCATTTTTTGTTATTTTTGTAATGCATTCATCTTTTATTGCTTGAAAAAGTTGTATTGTTTAAGCACTGTTTCTAATGGACCATGTGGTGGGAGGCTTTGAATGAAGAATAATTTATCTCCCTAACTAATCTTGTCGTTTTTGGCTGAACATAAATCATTAAGTGCTCTTAAGAATACAATTATTCACAACATAGGTTAGGTTTCAGTTCAGAATTTGTTTAATACCATTGTTGTGGTCAAAATATCAATCAATCTACCTAGGTCGAATCTTACACTGGTCTATGAATAAGGCTATATTGTGACACATAGGCAGTCATTTAGGCACAACAATAGTTTTCTGGTTTAATGTCCAACTCCAGACTAGGCCCTACAAGTCCTGATGCCAAACATGAATCAGAATAAGTTCAGGTATTGCACATAATAATAATAATAATAATAATAATAATATGTATTATTATAATAATAATAATACATTTAATTTAGAGGCGTCTTTGAGTGTTATTAATAATTATTATTCTTCATGTTTAACCTCTGTTTTCCTTTTATTCCTAGTCTGTTTTACATAGTTTTGAATGATGACTCTATGCTCTGTAAGGTGACCTTTGGTGTCTTGAAAGGCGCCTCTAAATTAAATTTATTATTATTATTATTATTATCTTTAGCAGACCACCAAAAAATCCACTATAATGAAGGAAATCACATCTACTTGATCCAAAATTTCCTGGGGATGGACCTTCAGCTATGTCTTTGCTTCACATAATGTAACCAATATTGCCCATCTCCAGTGAGCCGCCCCTATCAATGGCTTGGGGCCTACCCACAAACCACCAAAATGCAGGGTACAACATGGGTTCAACATCCAATTAAATAAAATTCTCTCAAATCTGAGCCTGCGTTGTCAGGGGTACCCCCGACAAAATCTCACTCCAAGGTTTTTTGAAAAGTTGGCAGCTCTGCGGATAGCCGTTGTCCCCTAACAGCCACCCATCCAAGGGAGGATTCCCCTCGAATATGGCAGGAATGGTTGAGTTTGCCAACATGAAAGAGTCATGGCTTGAGCCAGGGTAATTAGCAAAGACATGATTTATTCTACAATTTGCATCGGAAATTACTTGGATATTAATCTAATGAGTTCCGTTCCGGTTTATGTATACAAGTGCGTTTACTGATGGGGCACGTAGCTGCACATGGGTGCAGTCTATAGCACCAAGGACGCCAGGGAACCCATATTTGGTCCAAAACTCCTGCTTTGTTCTTTCCAGGCTGTCAGGTGTAACGGGGAATTTGATGTATTCCCCAGCATGTCGGACTCGACCTGACGTGACTGCATGTATAGCCGAACTTATTGCCAATTGTGAAATTCGTCCAATAGAACTAAGGGGATGCTGGAACGACCCAGATGCATAGAAATGCAGTGCCGCTGTAACTTTCACTTCAACGGGGAGGGCATAGGGACAGCGTGCATCAGTCCCCAGCTCATCTGCCAGGAGATGGAAGATATCTATTACAGCCTGACGGGTCAGGCGTAGCTTACGCCTGCATTCCTCCTCACTCAGGTAGAGATAGGTGTGTCTGGGCCGGTAGACCCTCTCCCCCCGGCGTCTGATCCTCTATCCCAGGACGTATTCCATTCCACTGTGCAATAGAAAAATTATGAGCAACCTCAACTTAACTGGTAAGTTGCAGAGTAAGGTTTTAAATGGACTAACAGAAGGTGATTTTGCAGTCTTCAGAATTTATTTCGCAGTCTTCAGAATTGTGGTTCCTGATTCTTGACGGACAACCCACTTTGACAGGTGTCCTTATATACATGTGTCTCTTGCCACTATTGGTCAACCAGGTTAATTTGATCCGTCATTACGCCTGCTAAAATTCGCGTGAATAATTTGGGTAAATGTGTACGCTAGATTTATGCCTATTTATTTTATCTTTATGGACACCACAATGATTTTCCTTGTGTGGTAATATTTTATTTTCCTTGTAATGTATGGTTTGCAAAAATGGGAACTGCTGTCTGTGTAGATGAGAGAAGCAAAGTGTATGCGCGAGGTGCACAAGCAATCCGTATGCATGGCATGCGCATGTATGCATGTGCCCTTAAAATAGCATTTGAACAACGCGCCACTGACTTTAAACCAGGTATTTCCTGGTTAACTAGCGCAATGGTATTCAGAAACGGCAAAATACCGTTTGCGCCAGAACACGCCTCCTCCTTCCGCCGAACCGCCCCTTGGGGCGCATGATCATTCCCTAATTTACCGGCGAGTGGCGGTGGTGGGAAAAGAACGCTCTGCGCCAGTTGTAAACTGAAGTATCCCTTTAAGACATTTAGAGTGTCCCCACTTATCCCAGCACCACTACACCACTGCTTACAGTAGGGATGGGAATCGAGAACCGGTTCTTGTTCAGAACCGGTGCCCAGTGAACCAATTCCTTGGAATCGTTAGCATGCCTGCTTAACGATTCCACTTATCGGTTCCGGTCATTCCAAATGCGTCACAACGTCACACACGCGCTGCTTTGTTTTTGTTCAAAACGCAGCAAGCAGGCGCCGAGGCAGAAGCGCTCTAAAGCTTGGTTGTATTTTACGTGAAAAGACGTCAATATGGCCATTTTCAACAATTGTAAAGTTTCCATTTTGTCAAAGGGGGTAACTACCTCCAATATGCAGAAACATTTGGCTACACAGCATGCAATTCCTTTGCAGGAATGTTGCGTGTTTTATACACTACTAACTAGCGATGCAAGTGAGTCAAGCAGCAGCGGAGCTATCGGGAGGCCATCTGTTATTAACGCCAAATGTGTGTGTATATATATAGATATAATAACAGCACTGTATTATAATTGTGGTAGTCTAAAAGGTATGAATACATAACTGAATTCACATTTATTAAAATGAGTAACGTTATTACCTTATATAATCGATCCACCGTCTCTTTACAGAAGACTTTTTTTTTTTTTTATGTCAGTTGAATTTTGTTACAAATTGAATGCAAATGAGCACTGTTAATATTCCAAAAGGCACAAGCTCTTACTTGACTGTTTTCAGTCTTTATTTTTAGTTTATGGCACATAATGACGGCATTTGGGCTTAAAAAGCCAAACATATCTCTTTTTTTGTCAAGACCAATTAATGTGAAAATGTAAAATTTCCTAATACTAGACACTCTTCTGATCAGATATCAAAGAGAGTTAATGCAAAAAAAATAGTTATTTTCTCACCCAATGAGAATCGATAAAGAAAATCGAGAAGGAATCGGATCGATAAGCAGAATCTGAATCAGAATCGTTAAATTCTTATCAATTCCCATCCCTAGCTTACAGCTGTTGAAAAACAGCTTGACTTAACTATCAATTAAAGGTTGGGTATGGAATTCGCTTTTTTGGCCATTTTTGCAGAATTACTTGAAATCCTTATCATAACCCACTTACAGCCACTGAGTTAGAAGTACTGACATGAAAATTAAACAAGTCAATCATCTGTGGAACGGGCAGGGCTCGAAAAACTCCAGCCAATGATTTCCAGAGCCACCGAGTTGCATTGGACAGTAAGTATGTCAATCAAACGGTCGTACTGCACTCCCCCTCCCCCGCGCCCCGCGCGCGACCCCTTCGTGCAGTACTCGTGACCCAGAGCAAGCACCTGTTTGTTGTTATCCTGCGGTAGCTACTGAAACTAGTTAATCCACATTTGGACCTAGCCTGGTTCTACCAGACTAGGTCCAAATGTTAATATATTTCTTATTTACTGCCATTAGATTTCTTTTGTTTTCCCTCAGAAAGTTATCGTTTGATTTTGATCTTCACTTCATTTCATTTCATTTGTACAGAGTCTGGACCTAATCAATTGACAAACGTTAACTCACTTGAAGGCGGGTGTCTGTTGAAGTCTAAAATGATTGGATCTGCCCAGTGCCACTCTAGATCTGCCATAACCAATCGCTAACGTTTGGTTGTGACGTATGTCATGCGCCGGGAATCACGCGCAGGTTGTACATAAACCAAACACCTTGCGCGTCTGCACGAAAATTTCCGTCAACGACAGCTGCAGGTTTTGTTCATCTAATTTAATTTATCAGGTAAAAATTGCACATTGTAAATCAACTACCGACGTACAACAACAACTCAAACTGGCGTACGACTTCATCGTCATTGTTCTCAGACACGCCCTCTGTTCGCTGATTGGTGGCCGCTGTGGCAGCACAAGAAAACCAAATTACATACAGCAGGTCCAGACCTAGTACTGAAGGGAAATTCAAATTGAGCGGAAGTACTTAGGCGGGCGGAGCCAGGCTAATTTGGACCTAGCAGTAGAAGACAATTTCCATGGCAGACAAGACGCCACCATCCCCACCACCACCACCACCACCAGCAAAGAGAAGGAAAACTCTTTTACAGAGAGCAATTGATAATAAAAACGCTGAAAGAGAAAAACTGAAATCAAGAATAATCCTAGGCGCTGCTTTCGAACGTTGGCGGCAACTGAAGGACGAGAAGGGTCTAAAAACCGATGCTTGTGTGGCGGTTGACCTAGTTTCAAAGTTTATAGCGTTTATGCTCGGTAATACCGGTGTTGAGACGAGTGTATTACTCGGTGTGAAAATGTCCACACCGCGGCAACCCTAGTGAAAACCAGGACTTCCAATACAATTATATGAAACAAACATACATTTTCTAAAAATAGTAATGATTTATGTGACCGTTTAATGTTTATCACATCTGGTGCAACCATAGCCGCGGGAACGTTCTCAGCAGGGGGTGCTGGAAAAAAAAAACTCAGCCTGCACTAGACTCGCAACTCGTTACATTGATAAAAAAGATATATAGCCGCGCAGCTCAATTACACCAGTGCATGCGCGCACAGTTGAAAATCGATCGTTGTGTTCACTTCCTTCACACCATGGTTCACATCCAGCTGCTCACAGAACAAGTTTAGCGCACCACCGCTCCCCTCACACTTTTTCATTTAACCTTTTTTCAGCACTAGGTCATATGAGCATTAAATAAATGCTGCGTCTCAAAATGCCATGGACAGCAGCGAGGATGACTCGCTTTGCCACGGGCCGAAACAGTTCAGAGCGACCACAGCCAGAGCGAACACAGCGGGGCAGAGGAGTGTCAGGAATAGTCTTTGGTGTACACATCAGTACGGCCTATTTGCACTACTGTTTGGCAATGCAGTGTTTTATTCTATGCCTTTTTATTTTCGTATATTATTTCAATGAATACAATTTATTTATTCATAAAAACAAGATCTGGTCTTCAAATCTTTTTTCCAAATATAGGTCGTCTTACAATGGGGTTTGTGTTTATATTCGGACCAATACGGTACAGCGGGCGCTCACATGACGTTAAGCATTTCCTGGTGCATAATGTGAGGCTTCAGAACCTAAAATCCCGTTTCTCCCCGTTGACACGACAACACATAACCGGCGTTTTCAGAAATCTCCACTTTGGCCAGAGTTTTTAGAAATGATCGTTTTCTGTGATAAGACAGGGCCTCAGACAGGGGGTGTTGCAGCACCCCCAGCACCCCTACTTCCCGAGGTACTGGGTTCAACTTACAGCTGAATGTAGTGCCATGTTGTTAAACGAAAACCTACGCTAGCCTGGCTCGCTCTTGCGCATCTCTGTTCGCGCTCGTGCATGTTGCGCGTCCAGGTACTTGGAATGGGTGGAGTCAGAGTCAGCGTTGAAGGAGAGGGGGTAGGACCATTTGAGTTGTGTATTTTCAAAATCTGCTGGTGTTTCGCAAATCCCATTCCCAACCTTTAACAATCCTTGGCTTTCCTTATTTATTAGTTCATAATGAATAGAGCTTTAATGAGTTTGTCTCTTCACTGGGTAAACAATCTAACAATGTTACTCTGTGTCCTATTCATATGTGAATAAAGAATTACCAACTAAGATAATGAGTACTGGATGTATTAAGCTTTAAAATACGTTTTGAGTAACAATTGCAAGTTTCAAATCATTTTTTTATATCTTTCCAGAGACCCTCTAAAATGTTTCTGTTGAGGCTTTCAGGGGGTCTGAGGTGTCCAACTTGGGGTAAGACCCTCCAAATACCCCCTGTACTTCACCCTGCTCTAAACTATCATCGTCCCGTATACGGGGGACAGTGGGGGGACAATATAATTATATTATGAGCTCATTTTTATATTTATAATTGAAAGGTTGCAGGCATATGGATGTATTAGAATATCCACCTAAACAAAAGGTGTTTCATCTCCAATGAAACATAATCATGGATGTGGTCATCACAGGTACTGAGTTATAAGCTGAGTCATATTACCGTCCTCTGATGTGGAACTTGTGGTGTAACTGTTTGACCATTGAGTAAAACTGACCTGAGAGTTTCCAGTGTACAGTGTGGACTCCCCAGTCCAGCAGAGAGCAGCTTCACTCCTGAATCCTGTAGATCATTGGTACTCAGGTCCAGCTCTCTCAGACTAGAGGAGTTGGAGCTGAGAACTGAGGCCAGAGCTTCACAGCATCTCTCTGACAGATGACAGCCATTCATCCTTCACACAAACAATGAAAACAACATGTTAGGAACTGTGATACATTTCTTATTTGAAAAGTTTATTTGAGTTTTATTAGTTTAACTAAATTTCTATATAGTATATCTTTAAAATATGACTAACTTAGAGGTCAGATAACTAAAGATTTAAAATAACTCCTGAAAATGTCCATAAAAAGAGGCAGTTCTGGTACACACCTTCCATTATGCTAATGAGACGATAGGTAGCAAACAAGAGGCGCTCGCGACCAATTGAGCAAAAAACTAAAAAGAAAACTAAAGCTACAACTCGAACTTTGAATAATAAAGGTCATGAGTACTTCTCAAAGTGGTAAGGTAAAAGAGAAAAAGAAGAAAGCAGAGAAACAGACGGGAGATATGCACGAGGTAGAAGGCGAACAGGTGGTCCGGGCTAGCGCAGAGGTAGCTAGCAATGCCGACCAACCAAGCTGGGTGTCTGAGCTACAGGCTAGCTTACAGGCTGGTCTGGACAAGATACAGGCTAAAATGGATATAGCCCAGCACCGAATGGACGCCAAATTGGACAAAATTGGCAAGCAAATGGAGGAGGTGAAGCAGGGGTTGGAAGCCTTGGAGAGGAATCTAATAAAAAATTTGAATCAGTGGACGTTTACATGCGGGCACAAAAAAAAATTGAGATCCTAGAAGAAGGTACAGTTGAGGTGGGGAGTGGACTTCAGAGGTACAGGACATTCTCACTACTTCACTCAACCAACAAAGTAGGCTACAAGAGAAGTTAACCGACTTGGAAGGGAGGTCAAGGAGAAGCAATATTCAAATCTGGGGGCTGAAGGAAGGGGTTGAGGGAGACTCGGTTGCTGATTACGTGGATAACTTAATTCACAAGGAGCTGGGAATGAATTGGATATTCAAAGGGCACACAGAGCATTAACACCGAAACCACAACCAAACAATTCCCCAAGAGCGATTATGGTAAACTTTTTGATGTTTGAGGTTAAAGAGAATGTCCTCTAGACGGTCTGGGAGAGAGGACGAGAGACTGGAGGCAGCTTGCAAGTGGACCAAAATCAGGAGATGAGCGTACGGGGGAGAATAAAGGACGTGAAGCGCCACGGTGACGATAAGTAAAGAGCACGGACACCAACACAGATTTGACTTAAGAAATTTTAAATAAAGCCTTTTGTTTCGTGGCTTGACGGTCCTTTCGAAACAGTGCAGTGACGTGATCATTTACAAGAGCATAAGCTGACGGACTTATAGGATCACTTGTGGCAAATGTCTAAACAAAGCTCTCGGCCGGGAGCTCTGGAATTTTGATGTTGGAGCCTTATAGTGAGCTCGGGAGATCCACGCCTGAGGTGAACTCCGCTAAGGGGGCCCTCTCACTAGGAGAGGCTCTACCCCTCTCACTAGGAGGGGCTCTACCCCTCACCTACCAACAGGGGACCGGGGGACATATTTGAAATCCCGATTGCTTTGGAAGTTCAAGTTCTGATTGTTTAAATTTCTTTTTTTAGCTCAGCGGTTGCTGTTATTTTACATATTGGGTTGCGTGACATGTGGAGAACAGAATAATGTTTTTAGAGTTATTATACTGCAACGTCAGGATGTTAGAATGGTGGCATTAAATGTTAATGGAACAGTCCGATAAATAGGGGGAAAGTGTTAACAAAATTTAGAAAGGAGGTGCAGGCTATAGTTTTCTCAAAGAAACACACCTGTCATCAGAAGAACATGGAAAATGTAAAAGATATGGATACAACAATGTGTTGTTTGGCTCATTTAAGCAGTCTCATAGGAGAGGGGTGGCAACACTAATTTAAAACTGTGAAATTTGAAAAAAAAACAAAGAAATATGTGACAGGGAAAGAATGTGGTGGTTTAGGGAAAAATGGAAAGACCAATGGTTACATTGATTAATGTGTACGTGCCTCCGGAGAGCCATGAGACGTTCTTTGAGGAACTCTTTGATGTCATAGCTGTGGAAATGGATGGGATCTTGATTTGCTTGATATAGAGATATAGAGAAAGATAGGCATACACTAGATAGAGACTACACACACTATTCACATCCACACTCAAACTATGCTAGAATAGACTATTTTCTCATGACGATGGAGGAAAAACACAGGGTAGAAGACTGTAAGATAGGTGTTATAGTGCAGTATATCTGACGGTGAATCTAACCGGTAGGAGAAGTAACACAGTCTCGAGGTTAAATGTAGGTCTACTGAAGAAAGGAATTAGTGAAAGAAATAAAGCGAGCTATAATCAGATATAGGGAAGAAAATTACAATGGAGAAGGGAACCCTATTATTCTGTGGGACGCTCTGAAGGCAGTAATAGGGGGGAACTCATAGCACGAACGGCACACCTTAAAATTACCAAACTGGCCCTGCGTCAAAAGTGAACAGGGCAACTAAAAGAGTTTGAAAAACAACATAAAAACACGAATGAACCGGAGGCACTTGCGAAGGTCAAAGAAACTAGAAGCAAGATAGATAAGATACTATTGACAGAGGTGGAAAAAAAAGTGAGGTTTGTGAAGCAGGCGTACTATGAAGGGGGACCCGAAGCAAATAAATAATTGGCCAGAAGGATTAGGGTACAACAAACATCCAGGACTATTCATAAGATTAGGTACCCAAAAACGAATGCGTCAGAGGAAATAGAGGGAGCATTTGAGGAATATTTTAGGACCTTACACACAACCAGCTGCAGCAGATGAAGAGAGTAACAAGACTTTCTTAGAGGCAAGGCAAGGCAAGGCAACTTTATTTATCTAGCACTGTTCATACACAAGGCAGACTCAAAGTGCTTCACATATAAACATTGTCATACAATAAAATAAAATAATAGGTAAGTAAAAAAAAACATATGCAAAAAATAGAAAGTTAAAAAGGCATTTTAGTATTAAAATAGAAAATAAAGGCAAAGTTATTTAGCAGAAAGCTATAGCAAACATAAAAGTCTTCAGTCTTGTTTTAAAGGTGCTCAGAGTTGGGGCAAGTCTTAAATCCTCTGGGAGTTTATTCCAGCTATTTGTTGTGTAGTAACTAAATCCTGCTTTCCCATGTTTTGTGTTTACTCTGGGGATAATTAACAGATTGGTCTCAGAGCTCCTTAGTGGTCTAGAAGGCTGATGTAGTGGAAGCATATCAGTTAAATATTTTGGGCCTAAACCATGTAGGGATTTATAGGTAAGCAACATGATTTTAAAATAAATTCTCTGACATACAGGAAGCCAATGTAACGATTTCAGAATTGGTGTAATATGATCAAATTTTTTGGTCTTTGTTAGAACTCTAGCAGCAGCATTCTGAACAAGCTGAAGCTTCCTCAGAGTTTGTTTTGGGAGACCTGTAAGGAGACCATTGCAGTAATCAAGCTTACTAGTGATAAAGGCATGTACAAGTTTTTGTAAGTCTTCGGTGGACATGAGCCCTCTAAGTCTTGCTACATTTTTAAGGTGATAATATGCCGATTTTGTAACTGATTTGATGTGACTGTCATGATGTAAATCTGAATCCATGATAACCCCTAGATTTCTGGCTTTGATTGAGGTTTTCAGGGACAGAGAGTGAAGGTGTTGGGTTACTTTAAGCCTTTCCGTTTTAGAACCAAATACAATTATCTCTGTTTTGTCCTCATTTAGTTGAAGGAAATTTCGGCACATCCAGTCTTTCACTTGCTCAATGCACTGGCACAGCAGATCTATGGGCCGATAGTCATTTGGTGATAGCGATACATAGATTTGCGTGTCATCAGCATAGCAATGATGGTCAATATTGTTATTATGCATGATTTGCCCTAGTGGGAGCATGTAGATGTTGAATAAAGAGGGTCCTAAGATCGAACCTTGTGGGACTCCACACATCACGTTGGTTGATTCTGATACAAAGTCGCCGATGGAAACAAAGTAGTTCCTATTTTGTAGGTAAGACCTGAACCAATTTAAGACTGTGCCTGAAAGCCCCACCCAGTTTTCTAACCTGTCCAAAAGTATTGTATGGTCTACAGTGTCGAATGCAGCACTGAGGTCTAGAAGCATTAGTATTGAGGTTTTGCCAGAGTCTGTGTTAAGACGGATGTCGTTTACAACTTTAATGAGGGCGGTCTCAGTGCTGTGCAGGGGTCGAAATCCTGATTGGAAGGTGTCATAACAACCAGTTGATGCCAGGAAGTGATTAAGTTGCTGGAGGACAACTTTCTCAATGATTTTACTTATGAAGGGCAGATTTGATATTGGTCTGTAGTTGTTAATAATAGAGGTATCTAGGCTCCGCTTTTTTAAAAGGGGTTTAATAACTGCAGTTTTCAGGGCTTTTGGGAAGTTGCCTGACTGGAGAGAGTTGTTAACTATCTGCAATATGTCTATTGCTAGGCAGTCAAAAACATTCTTAAAGAGGTTGGTAGGTAAAGAATCAAGGCAACAGGTGGATGGCTTTAGTTGTGTAACAGTTTCCACAAGAGTTTTAGAGTCAATAACATTAAAGCATGCCATCCCTGCCATGTTACTTTTGCCTGAACAGGGTGGTAGTCCAACATTTTTGTTTGAAGTGGAGATATTGATGGCGCGTCTGATGCCTTCAATTTTATCAGTATAAAAAGCTGCAAACTCATTGCATTTCTGCGTGGAATGCAGATCAGGTGGAATTTGTGTTGGGGGGTTGGTCAGTCTGTCAACAGTTGCAAATAGGGTTTTTGCATTATTATTATTGGATTTAATGATATTGGAGAAAAATGTTTCTCTAGCACTTTTTAAGTCTGAATTGTAGGCACGGAGGCTCTCTTTGTAGATATCATGGTGAATATGAAGTTTTGTTTTACGCCAGATGCGTTCCACCTTCCTGCATTCTTTTTTCTGTGCTGTTACAGAAGCAGCTTTTCTCCAGGGTGCCTTTTGCTCTCCAGAAATCGTTTTAACCTTGTAAGGTGCAATGACATCCATGACTTTCAAAATTTTCAAATTAAAGTTTTCTACAAGATCATCAGCAGAACATGGGTTGAGAGGTGGTAGTAAGGAGATGGCCTTTCTAAAAAGTACATACGATTCTTCATTGATATACCGTTTTTTGACAGTATTTGATTTTGTCTGTATGTTGGGAATAAAAGATATATTAAAGAAAACACAAAAGTGGTCAGACAAGGAAGGATCAGTCACAGAGAGATCAGAAACATTGAGGCCCTTTGTGATAACCAGGTCTAGAGTGTGGCCCTTACAATGAGTAGTCTCTTTCACATGTTGGGACAGTTCAAATGTGTCCAAAATGGTAAAAAGTTTTTTTGCACACTTGTCATTCAAATCATCAGTATGAAAATTGAAGTCACCAGTTATAACTAGACAGTCAAAGTCTGTGGAGATGCTAGACAATAATTCTGTGAATTCATCGAAAAAATTTGCAGAGTATGTGGGTGGCCTGTAAATAATTAATAGCAGAACTCTGGGGGAGCATTTCAATACAGCACAAAGGTATTCGAATGATGGAAAATCACATAACATCTGTTTCCCCTGAAAATCATTTTTAAATATAACAGCGACCCCTCCACCTCTTTTTCCAGATCTACATGCATCAAAAAAGTTATAGTTGGGAGGAGCTGTCTCTATCAGAACGGTTGCACTGTTATTTTGTTCCAGCCATGTTTCAGTTAAAAACATAAAATCCAGTTTAGAGGTGGTAATAAAATCATTAACTAAAAATGATTTGTTATTAAGAGACCTAACATTAAGTAGACCCATCCTGATGGTGTTGTTGATAGGCTTTAAGGTTGTTTTTGGTTTGGAGGAAATATGTATGAGATTTGTGAGGTTAGCAGTGTGTCTAAGTTTCCCTTTGTTTACTCTCTTAGTGGTTACAGCAGGAATGCAAAAGTTGCCATGTTTTGACATAGGCAACCTTGGGTTCAGCAGATTATGCGAAACGTCCTTTATACTTTGTCTACAGCTGAACCCTTTTTTGTCTCAGTAATACTCAGGAATACTATCAGTACAGGGGGCGGGGGGCTGGGGCGCCATCCTCTTGGGTGTTATCAGCCTGTGGCCATGACGTGGCGATGCTATCATTGACACAGATGCAAGTTTGATGCCTACATATTCCTGTTTCTTAAATTCAGCTGGAAAATCGCAAAGGGAGGAGACAGTGGAGCTGGAGTTGTTGTGGCTATGGAAGAGATGGTGGCCGTTCCTGGCCAAGCCAGCATCGGCGATGGGGAGGGCACGGTGTCCATGGTGTCGGGCAGGCTGTTGTCTCTCTTCAAGGTCTTTGGTCTGTAATGCAGAGGAGGGGGGTGGCCGTTCCTCGTCAAGCCAGCATCAGCGATGGGGGAGGGCACAGTGTTGATGGCGTCGGGCGGGCTGTTGTCTCTCTTCAAGGTCTGTGGGCTGTCTGCTATCTGTGTGTCAGATAGTGGCAGAGTAGATGTGTGGGGGAGGCTGTAGTCTCGCTTTTTCTCAACCTGTGCTCTGATTGTGGCCTGTGCGTCAGACCATGGCAAGATTGTGGCCTGTGCGTAAAGCGAGAAGAGAAGATTGTCCCTCAACAGTTTTGAGCCTAACCTGTTTGGGTGTAGGCCATCTGCTCTGAAAAGATATTTGCGCCCCCAGAATAAGTTGAAATTGTCAATAAAGCCCCTTCCTCTTTCATTGCAGACTCTGGAAAGCCATGTATTCAGTGCAAGTAGACGACTGAATCTGTTTATTCCCCTGTCAACTGCTGGTATGGGTCCACTGATGAATGAGTTGATGTGTATTTTGTCCAGTGTATCCAATAGATCAGTGTAATCCCTCTTCAGAAGTTCTGACTGTTCTCTTTGAATATCATTAAATCCTGCATGCACAATAACCTGTGAGATTTTGGGGTTTTCCAATATGATTTTGGCTAGTTTATGGTTGATATCACTAACCATTCCATATGGGAAGTTGCATGTTTTGATCTTCTTACCGGTTATATCCTTGATGGTTGAGTCTCCTATAATCAGACTGTCTGGTTCATCTGCTTCCTCTGAGATGGGCCCTTGTTGGACGGTGGCAGACACATGCGCAGCCCGCCTCCGTGGCGACTGGTTGTTCCATCTCTGTCCGTACCGTCTGTCCGGACACATTTCAGGGGTCAGGGGTGCACAGGTGGCCGAGGCATGCGCAGCTCGCCTCCATGGCGACTGGTTCATGTTCCGTCTCTGTCCGCACTGTCCGTCCGGACGCATCTCGGGGCTCAGGGGTGCATGGAGGGCAGGCTCGTTCGTGGACTCTTGAAGTGGCAGGAACCGGTTCTTCAGTGGCAGGGTTAATTTCAGTGACGCTCTAATCCGGCTGATAACTTTAGCTTTGGGTAGTTTAGCATTTGGCGTTGAGTGATCTTGTTGATTCACTTTGGTATGTTGTTTTGGCTTAGCGCCGACTCTGTGCCAGTGAAACGCAGCTGGAACTGTCTCTCTCTTGTCCAGCTTCGGGAAGGATACAGTGTAGCTTTGATCATCTTGCTGTATCTGAGTGAGCTCAGCAAACTCACCAATCGGCACTGTATCCTGTAGGGGTCCTTTGCATTTTTCTAATGCTGCTAGTCTCGTTTCCATTAAAGCCACCGTCTATCGCAGTTTGGTGCAGTCTGTGCATTTCCCAGTCTCCATGCCTGAGATATCCGAGTACAGAGGCATGTTGGCGATAGGGAAGTCCAGGGCTTTTTCTGCGGTCTGATCCGGGAGTAAAAAGTGCCAAAATGTATTGTTGAATCGAGCGATGGAGGACGACGAAAACAAACTATATACTGTTAGGTATTATGATCATGAAATAAAATAAGATAAAGTAGATCTGAACGATGAATTAAGTAGTTTTTCCAATGCCTAGCGGAGCTTCGGGAAACATGACCTCTCTCTGCTGCTGCATCAATTAGAGTTCCATATGGCCACTAGATTGCGCTGAAGAATATGTTTTCTGATTGACGGCAATTTACCTATTTCCTAAGAAACCTTCTCTTCTCATTGATTGAAAACACCATGTTTAGTTGCAAAATTTGGCCCAGACACTGGATTATCTGCTAATGGGGGTTTTATTGGATCAGAATCAACTTTGTGGACAAAAATCTTCATTTTTGGTTGTTAAAAGAAAAGGGGACGTTTCTTCTTGAGTTGTTATTTGCGAGTTTTAGTCACAGAATGATATGGTTTGGACTGCTGGAATAAGTGGATGCTCAGCTTTCATGTAATATATAGTTTTTGAGGGTCCAATTTCGTGAAAAAGATCGCTATTGCTGTGCATGTTCACAGTTATGAAACCCAAAAGGACTGACTTTCCTTGGTAATTTGCCTCAATCCAAAGGACTTCCAAACCGCACTAGTCCTTCACTAGCCTACTCCATTTTCCTTCTACCTAAACCGTTCGTGGAGGCGCTGCATTTGAGTTGCTAGCTGTGTTGGCTAACCTTTAGCTAACACCTTCGAATCACTGCCAGAGACCGCACTGCGAGTGAGTGACAGAATGCGGGGCTATATTCACGCTGAAGCAATGCGTGTCTGTTAACTCGCTGTCCGAGAGAAGAGAAGAAAGCGCGCTGATCAATTGCAAATACTTCTATTTTTGCGGAACAAAATGTTGTTCTGCACTGTCTAAAAACACTTGAATAAATAGCCATTATATTAACATCCACCCAAAATCCACTTGCCCGTTCGGGCAACCAGAAATCAATCTAAATTTGCCCAAATATTACTTTTAGTTGCCCCGGGCAAGCGGGCAACCGTTAATGTCGAGGCAAACAAAATATTTCAGATGGGGATTCCATTTCGGGCTCAACACCGGCATCTTTAAATACTAGCATCAGTGTTCAGTCAACAATAGTGATTGATTATTGAACACCGCATAATCAGCGTGCAAGAACACGCCGTGGACCGTGACAGAGGTGTAGATGCTCCTGTGTGTAGCCGTGTCTGTTTATGTGTCTCGTGGAAAAGCATGCGCAGTTTCGCGCATGCATGCTATGCGACCCATGCGACCCTCCCACGTAGATATATTTTAGATGGAAAAACACGCCGTACCTGGAACCAAACCAAGTTGTGCCGCGCTAAGTCCTGGCGAGTTGAGCTGGTACTGTCGGTGGAAAAATGGCACATTTTTAAGTGCAAACTTAAGTCCATGGTTTCTCAACGGGAGCGTTCGCACAACCTAGGGGGGCGCTGGGAATGTGATTCCATTTTTTGGGGGGGATTTTAAACTTTCATTGTTTTTATTTTTTTGGGGTGGAAAAATAGGCTACCTGAAATAAATAGCCTATTTTCATTTATTGATTTCTAACCCCTCTACCGTCTCAGCTACTTTTTACTGTCTATGCGCAGTGGAACAGTGATAATACAGCGCGGTTCGGTCCTGCACAAGCCCGGACTCCCGTTACATCAGCTATCGTCATGATCTCTATAGTAACGCTGATAAACATAACCCAAGTTCCCGGGTTAACAGTTCAATAACCAACACAATCAAACATGGCCGATAGCAAGAAAAAAATGTCAAATTTTGTTTCATAGCCCGTTTTCCTCCTTCCTCTTGCTGTTGTTCAGTTCCAGCTGCTCTGAGCGTAGTCGCCACGAAAAAGCCGTTGCATTTCAAATACAAAATATATAGGCCTAATTAGGCCTCTATGCGCGTTCTGTTTTCGTGGTGCCGAAGTTAACCGGGCCGCGGTGCCCATGGTTCCCGGGCCATTCATTCATTCGTTCACGGGGCACGGCGGGAGTCGCGGGAGACGAGGGTATGGTCGATGTGCCTAAGGTCACGGGTGACGTGGCGGCCAGGAGTGCCCGCACCGCGGTCACAGTGAATGAATGTTCAATCCACCCATTTCTTCCTCAACTCTTCTTTCTTGGCCAATAGATCTCGATCTCTCTCTCTCCCTCTCGAAGTTTAAAAATGTATTGGGGGGGGGGGGCGCCGCCAGAGGATCAGGGTAACGTCAGGGGGGCGTTTGCTCAAAAAAGGTTGAGAACCACTGCTTAAGTCCATAGATAACCATTTGTTTGTCTCCACGACGCATTTCGTCACGTTTTAATATCGCGATATTTCGTGGCACGCAATATCTTCTCACCGGCTCACATGTCACTGGTAGTTCCTTTATTGTCATTTATCATTAAATACATTTTTGTGTACGTATAAGAATTGTTATTCCCATTCACATGCGGCTTAATTTGAAACTGTTCTTTCTTCCAGTAGCATTCTTGCATAGGCCTACATGTGGTTTTGTGTGTTTACAAAAAAAACAATAAAAATGTAAGTGTTAAAAAAGAAAGAAAGCCAGTTCTAAGAAGAATCTGTTATTTAACTTTACTAAACAACTCTAAAGTCCCCCCTACTGTCATTCATTGTCCTGAGTAGAATAGGAATGTAATACCTGAACCCAACGTGCATCTTTTACTCTCATGGCAACACAAATAGAGTGAGATAGAGGTCTGATAAGATGAGTGGTAATTAGGGTTGGGCGATGACCAGGAAATGGCCGATCGACGATGTTGAAAGCAAAACATCGTGATGGCCGATGGCATCGGCGGGGTCGGGGGATGTTGTTACGTATTTAATTATTTTTTAGTTTAGTTTTCATTTCATTATTATAAATAAACATCCCGCTTTGAACAGTGAACTCTTTACGCCTAGCAGCTATAAAAAGCTTTAAAAACTACAAAATGACTATTAATGCAGGCTATGTGGAAAATGCTCCGACTTTGGCTCAGCCTGGCTCCGCCCTCTTCCGCTACATAGCTAAGATGGCCGTTGAGTACGAAAAGTGTACATCGCCACACACTTCGCGATTTGACCATTTTGAGTACACCATCCGGGTCCTTTCAGTACACTTATTTTCGCCCGATCTGAATCGGAACGCCCTACGTACTCAAACTTAGGCTACTAGGTACGGATAGTATTGATATTGGAACGGCCCCGCACAAGTGAGAGAGGAAGAGGAATCCGGTGCTGGCACCGCGCCCAAGAAGAAGAAAAGCTCGCTTGGCAGCCTTCTTGGGAAAAGACCAGCTACAACCGCCACTCTCACACCAAAATCAGAAAGCCACAGCAGAGATCACACTGTACCTGCAGATGGTGAAGAAAACCCTCTAACTGGGTGGAACAATTTTGAGTTTGTTAAATCCAGAAAAAAATAAATAAAATGAACATGTTGGTGTTTCTGGACAGAAACCTTGACATTTAAATGTGTTTGATTTCTTGACACTGTCATTTTGCATTAGCACTAGTTTATCCAGGGCATGTAAATAGTTTTTAACTTTGTTCCTTATTATTGGTTGGAGTGTTAGATTAGCCTAATTATAATTTAAATAATTTGGAATTTTATTGTTTTTAGTATTATTTGTTTTGTTCGTTAATAGATAATTGTATATAATTCGCTTTGCATTTCTCACGCAGTATTTAACTACAGTGTAACTTTGTTTTGAATGTTTTTGCCAATAAAGTGTGCTCTTGTACTGAGTTACCTCTATTCATTCTAAATGATTATATTTTTCCTAGACATGAAATATAACGTTTATAAATTATTTAAGATCGGCGTAGCACTTTGCTTAATGTTTGATGCACGTAGTTGTCCGACTCGTTCATAGAAAGAAACGGGAGAATTCACTCAGTAGTTAAGTGTGTATGTAGTGAGAGTAGCCGCTGGGGGGGGGCATCGCCGTTGGACATGCCATCGGCGATGGCTGTCAGGCATCGGCGATGGCTGTCAGGCATCGGCGATGGCTGTCAGGCATCGCCGATGGACGATGATATCGGACCAACCATCGGAGCAACCCTAGTGGTAATGGTGCTGCGATGCACGCAGACTGCCAAGGTTTAGTTCAGTACTGAGTTAAAACGCGGCTGTATTGCGGCGCCAGTGTGATAACTCTTTTAGGGAACACGACCCACTTAAGTTCCCCTGAAGACACTGCTTTGATCAGAAAACTAAAACACTGGTTTGGACTTAGTGCAAAGTTTCAATGAAATGTCACCGCAGCACTAACGTTATTCAAAAGCATGTGAAGAAATGCACTATTCAGGATGACCCAGAGAAGAAGATAACTCCTTATTGGAGTATATTATCCAACTTGTGTAACTGTTTGAGATATTGAGTAAAACTGACCTGAGAGTTTCCACTGTACAGTGTGGACTCCCCAGTCCAGCAGAGAGCAGCTTCACTCCTGAATCCTGCAGATCATTGGTACTCAGGTCCAGCTCCTCTCAGACTAGAGCTGGAGCTGAGAACTGAGGCCAGAGCTTCACAGCATCTCTCTGACAGATGACAGCCATTCAGCCTGCACACACATAACACAATATGTTAGGGACTGTGATTAGAATGACCTATATCTATTACTGTAAACTTAATGGAGGATTTGTGTAGCAACCAATAACGTTATAGTGGACTATAAAGTAATAACTGCCAATAAAGTAAAAATGTAAATGTAAAAAAGCCAATGACGTAATAACTTTCCAACAATGTAATACATTTCTTGAGCCAATAATGTAATAACTTTTTGCCAATAATGTTATAACTTATTACGTTATTGGCTGCTTATTATTATAACGGAACCCAAAGAGTTACATATAAATCCAAATTCACTATTTGCTTCTTTAAGGCATCCTCTGGAGGGGGTATGAGGGTGGAGGGGTAACTGTTAGGTCAGATATTTAAGCTTGTGATGCAAGATGCAATATTATGGCTTAGTGTGACAAATTCTATCCAGAAATTGAAAATAAAATAAAGTGATACCTATTTATTTTTTCTAATTATTGGCTCAGTTATTACATTTTCAAAGTATTATTTTTATGCAAGGCCAATAACGTAATATCCAGCCAATAACGTAATAAGTTATTACATTATTGGCAAAAAGTTATAAAAGCTTTAATAAGATATGTTTTAATAATTGAACTAGATTAAATCCTTAAATGTTAATTTAATAATGTGTATAACTTTTACTTTTAACATAATTAAGTTATTGTCTTAATCTTTATTAGAAAAGTGGGTTAGTGGATTTATTGTAATACATGTTATTAGTGAACCTACAGATATGTTTTGTTAGTTACAACTTATATATTCTACTATCAGGTATATTGTGTTGTGTGTATTGTCATACATTATTATGAGTAAACCTACAGAGATGTTTTGGAGGCTTTTATCACTGGTAGCAGGCTCAGAAGAACCTCCTCTGAAGCTTTTTATTTCTTCAGGTCAAACACGTCCAGCTCCTCTTCTGATGTCAGTAAGATGAAGACCAGAGCTGACCACTGAGCAGGAGAGACATGCGTTCTGAATAGACTTCCTGATGTCAGGGACTGTTGGATCTCCTCCACTAGAGAACGGTCGTTCAGCTCATTCAGACAGTGGAACAGATTGATGCTTCTCTCTGGAGAGAGATTACCACCTAATTTATCCTTGATGTAAGACACTGTTCCCTTGTTAGTCTGTGAGCTACTTATTGTCTGCCCCAGCAGACCTCGTAGGATAATCTGATTGGTCTCCAGAGAGAGGCCCAGGAGGAAGCGAAGGAACAAGTCCAGGTGTCCGTTCTCACTCTGTAAGGCCTTGTCCACAGCACTCTGGTAGAGGAGGAGTTCATCCTCACTGGAGGTTGGTGGTTTCGAGAGATGAAGGACCAAAAGACATAAAGGGCAGCCAGAAACTCCTGGAGGCTCAGATGGACAAAGCAGAACACCTTGTCCTGGTAAAGCCCACACTCCTCTTTAAAGATCTGGGTGATCATTCCTGAGTACAGTGAGTCTGCCTCGTAGAAGATCAAGTTGCCACTCTCCAGCTGGTTAAAAGCCAGTTTTCCCAGAGAAACAATGATCTCTCTGCTCTGTGAAGTCCAGTGTGTATCTGTTTCTTCTAACCAACGATACTTCCTGTCCCCCTGTATGGACTGAACCCTCAGGAAGTGGCTGTACATCTGAGTCACGGTCTTGGGCGTCTCTTCTCCTATCTGGGATGTTTTGAAGCAGTCCTCCAGAACTGTAGCAGAGACCCAACAGAAGACTGGGATGTGACACATGATGTGGAGGCTCCGTGATTTCTTGACGTGGGAGATGATTTTGCTGGCCAGCGTCTCATCTTTGAATCTCTTCCTGAAGTACTCCTCCTTCTGTTGGTCGGTGAACCCTCTCACCTCTGTCACCACGTCAACACAATGAGCAGGGATCTTATTGGCTGCCGCAGGGCGTGTGGTTATCCAGATGCAAGCAGAGGGAAGCAGGTGGCCCCTGATGAGGTTTGTCAGCAGCATGTCCACCGAGGTGGACTTTGTGACATCATTCCATATCGTGTTGTTCTGGAAGTCCAGAGGAAGTCGACACTCATCCAGTCCATCCAAGATGAAGACAACTTGGAACCGGTCGTATCTGCAGATTCCTGCTTCTTTGGTCTCAATAAAGAAGTGATGAAGCAGTTCCACCAAGCTAAAGTGATCCCCTTTCAGTAAATTCAGCTCTCTGAAAGGGAGGAGAAATATATATATATATCACATTTGATTGGTGTTTCCTTCTTGACTGGTTTCCTGGAAGCGGTTTCAATCAGTCTGACCTCATGTTCCTTGTTGACGTCTCCACTTCCTCTCTCTGTGATGAAGATCTCTGTGTAAAACTCATTCAGAGGTGTTGAATGACCTGCTTTAGGTATTCCCTCAAACACACACCAGAACTTATTCTTCAAATTAAACTTGATTTTATGTTGGCACTCGAAAGCAGCAGGTCCTAAATGAGAAAAAAAGAGTAAACATCAGTTAGTGGTTGGTGGCATCAGTGGGAAAATGTTAATATTTCCTGTTGAAATATTAATTTCATGATATTAAGTGGCTTCATAACTTGTGGTCAGAGAAGCTGGTTGTCACAAAGACTGCATGTTACAGAATCAAAATGTTCAGGACTTTTAGTTTTTTCCACAGCAATCGGTTTGGTCTAATGATAACAATAATGTTAGTGAATTGGTGTAAAGTGAAATGCTGATATTACAAGATGGTGTTACATATCTTCCACTGAGTTATCCTGCTGTTGATCTGCACCTTATGCTTAATAATTAATAATAATAATAATTACATTGAATAACATTTTATTTCAAGGCGCCTTTCATGACACCCAAGGTCGCCTTGCAATTCGTAAAACAATCTAATTTCAAAAACAGCAGGAGCTGCATCGCCAACAGCATGATCAAAACAAGACATAAGACCCAAGGAGGAGCGGGTAAGAACAGTGAGGAGACCCAGGTAGGAGGGGGTAAGAACAGTGAGGAGACCCAGGTAGGAGGGGGTAAGAACAGTGAGGAGACCCAGGAAGGAGGGGGTAAGAACAGTGAGGAGACCCAGGTAGGAGGGGGTAAGAACAGTGAGGAGACCCAGGTAGGAGGGGATGAGAACAGTGAGGAGCCCCAGGTAGGAGGGGGTAAGAACAGTGAGGAGACCCAGGAAGGAGGGGGTAAGAACAGTGAGGAGACCCAGGAAGGAGGGGCTAAGAACAGCAGTGAGGAGACCCAGGTAGGAGGGGGTAAGAACAGTGAGGAGACCCAGGTAGGAGGGGGTAAGAACAGTGAGGAGACCCAGGTAGGAGGGGGTAAGAACAGTGAGGAGACCCAGGTAGGAGGGAGTTAGAACAGTGAGGAGACCCAGGTAGGAGGGGGTTAGAACAGTGAGGAGACTCAGGTAGGAGGGGGTAAGAACAGTGAGGAGACCCAGGAAGGAGGGGCTAAGAACAGCAGTGAGGAGACCCAGGCAGGAGGGGGTAAGAACAGTGAGGAGACCCAGGTAGGAGGGGGTAAGAACAGTAGTGAGGAGACCCAGGTAGGAGGGGGTAAGAACAGCAGTGAGGAGATCCAGGTAGGAGGGGGTAAGAACAGCAGCACAACGGGGATACGAGGGGAACCCATGGTAGGGGGGTCATTTCAGCGAGAAGGCCAGTGGGAACAGATGTGTTTTGAGGAGGGATTTCAATGTTGTCAGGGTGTCTCTTTCAGTTCAGCTCAGAGCCATAGCACCCACGGTGCTACGAGCCCTAGCACCCACGGTGCTACGAGCCCTAGCACCCACGGTGCTGAGAGTCCTAGCACCCACGGTGCTGAGAGCCCTAGCACCCACGGTGCTGAGAGCCCTAGCACCCACGGTGCTGAGGCGGGAGGTCGGGACCGTGAAGACCAGCTGAGGATGACGAAGGGAGCGGCAGGGCCTGTCCTCCTGGAGGAAGTTGGGGAGATAAGTGGGGGCCATGTTGTGGAGGGCTTTGTCGGTGAGCAGAAGGGTTTTAAGGTCAATGCGGTGTTGGACCAACCCGGTATCACGCAATTTCGTGCTCATGCGCACAAACGTTAATCTATTGAAGCGTGTTCCAGAGCACGACAGTGCAACTTTGTTCGTGCTACACAGAACGAAATGTAAACCAATGCATTCTGAATGGGAGTGTTCTCAGACAATTAACGTGCTCCACAAAACGGTACGAGAGAGAGAAAGAGAGAGAGGGAGGGACAGAGGGAGAGGGAGAGAGAGAGAGAGAGAGGCTTCAGAAAGGGTGTTTCTCAGATAGTACAGTGCACCCTAGTTATGTTTATGCCAAAACCACAAATGCTATATACTGTATATATATATATATATTGCCTAATTATATATATTGCCTATATATAAATATATATATAGGCTATATATATAATTAGGATATAATTATATTATTTACCGTGTAATGAGACATCTATATCTATAGCCAAATTGTCGACGATGCCCGGGAATCTCCTGAGATATCAGCATGGGAAATCGGCGCATCAGACCCATGAACCTATAAAGAAAGACGTCATCTCAAGCGGGAACGTTTGCGGTGCTGGTTTGTGTCACGTAAATACAGGGCTCTCAAGTCTCATGCATTCGGCGTGAGACACACGCAATTCAACCCATGCACATGCTCGAACCTGGTCTCACGAAAATACGTGACACTGTCACGTTATTTAATCTATTGAAACGTGATCAGTTGGAAGTAGGCTATTTGTCGTGTCAGCACGACTTCCAAACTAAGGTTCTGTCCGGGAGCGTTATCCCTAATGTCCCTTATGGAGCTCCGTACAGATCATTCATTGTTGAAAATTGTCTGTGATAACTAACAAATTACAGCTTTTGGCAACCCGTTTCTACTTAAAATTGTCTGTGATAACCAACAATATGACAGCTTTTGGCCACCCGTTTCTACTTTCACCTTTGATACTGAGAAATTGTGAATACACGGATATATTAAATGCAGGTGCGCTGCTCTGTAGGCAAAACGCGAAGGAAAAAAGGGTAGCTGCTCCATCTGTTCGTTTTAGAATTGTATGTCTTGATGTTTATTTTATCTAGCCATCTATTCTCTTGTTTTTGGCTATGTGAATGAACGTCCGCGTCGATGCCTTGCAAGTCCAGTGTCGCGAGCGGACGTTGCCATGACATCTAGAAATCATGCCGTATTTAATGGGTTATCATTAATATTGATGTGTAGGGGTTGATTATAACTCGGGAATAATATTGTTTAGACCACGGTCTGGGGGAATAATCGTATTCTGATTGGCTGCAGGGTGTGTATTAACTCCTGATATAGGCCTACAGACACCTGCTAAGTAGTTCCAGTCAGTGTTTAGATTCTCTGCCAGAGCCCGACGCTGGCCGGGTCGGGCCGATATTTCCCACCACTATGCTCAGGCCGGGCCTTTGATTTGCGGACGTTCATTCACATAGCCAAAAACAAGAGAATAGATGGCTAGATAAAATAAACATCAAGACAGCCAATAGGCCTATCTCACAACTTCCTGGTTCGGCGTTCGATTTTGACTTCACCGATTTTGCCTACACCCCGCTGCACCATTTCCGGGTCACAGCTGTGGTACATGAGCTGTGTTCGAAATCGTTCCCTATTCACTCACTCACTATTCCCTATAGTGTTCATGATATAGTGCACTACATAGGGAACGTACAAACGAGAATTCGGACACTACGCTGAACATTTCTAAACGTCATTTGCGTCAGTAAATGCGCCGGGTATTTGTGTGACGCAGACAGATGCGCCCAGATTGTATAAACAAACCGGGCACTCTAGAGGAAAGCTGGAGGTTGTATTGATGTTGAATGTTACATTTCCTTGAACAAGGTTTCTCTTATTAATTTTGAATGTTTCATTTTCTTGTTAAATCCCAAATAAATTGTTGATATTTCTAAACGAAAGCCGGAGACTCCATCATTAAATGTAGTCGTTTTCGCCGCTTGCGTACCGCGGGAAGTAGGGGTGCTGGGGGTGCTGCAGCATTCCGGTTATGTGTTACCTGTGACAGGGCGAACAGGCGACCGACGCGCAGCGGAGGTGTCTTGCTTCACCCTGAAGGGGCTTATTTTAGATAATGACTGGCGACGTTCTATACTACATCATCCCGCTTATTACAAGGCTACTTGCCAAGACGAAAAAATAACTTCACATGGTGTGTCTTTTTACAATTTATTCGTTAGCAGCATTCGTAGTGTTGATCAGCAGAGAATAAGTTGCACCCAGTACCGCGGGAAGTAGGGGTGCTGGGGGTGCTGCAACACCCCCTGTCCGAGGCCCTGTCTTATCACAGAAAACGATTTCTAAAAACTCCGGCCAAAGTGGAGATTTCTGAAAACGCCGGTTATGTGTTGTCGTGTCAACGGGGAGAAACGGGATTTCAGGTTCTGAAGCGTCACATGCACCAGGAAATGCTTAACGTCATGTGAGCGCCCGCTGTACCGTATTGGTCCGAATATAAACACAAACCCCATTGTAAGACGACCTATATTTGGAAAAAAGATTTGAAGACCAGATCTTGTTTTTATAAATAAATAAATTGTATTCATTGAAATAATATACAAAAACAAAAAGGCATAGAATAAAACACTGCATTGCCACTAAACAGTAGTGCAAATAGGCCGTACTGATGTGTACACCAAAGACTATTCCTGACACTCCTCTGCCCCGCTGTGTTCGCTCTGGCTGTGGTCGCTCCGCACTGTTTCGGCCCGTGGCAAAGCGAGTCATCTTCGCTGCTGTCCAAGGCATTTTGAGACGAAGCATTTATTTAATGCTCATATGACCTAGTGCTGAAAAAAAGTTAGATGAAAAAGTGTGAGGGGAGCGGTGGTGCGCTAAACTTGTTCTGCGAGAAGCTGGATGTGAACCATGGTGTGAACACAACGATCGATTTTCGACTGTGCGCGCATGCAATGGTGTAATTGAGCTGTGCTGCTATATTTCTTTTTTATCAATGTAGCAAGTTGCGAGTCTAATGCGAGTTTTTTTTTTTTTCCAGCACCCCCTGCTGAGAATATGTTCCCGCGGCTATGCTTGCGGTTATTGAGCTTCTTCTTCTCCTCCGGAAAAACACGACTGCATTGCATTGTGGTATATAGGAGTAACACGTAGGGAACATCATATGTACACTCACATTTTGGGTATTTTAAGTGCACTATATAGGGCATGAAATTAACCAGTGAGAATTCGAACAACACTACAAAATAGCGAGCACCCTATATAGTGCACTATGTCCGTGATAGGGAACGATTTCGAACACAGCTATGAGCTGTGTCATCAGCGTGTGTCATCATGACAGCGCCGCCGGCGCCGACGCATCGAAACTTAAATCAGCGGAGGCTCACGGCTCACGCTGGTCCAAGGGGAAGACCATCGTATTTGTTTTTAAGAAAAAATTTGAAAAATAAAAACGTGATTTTTTTCAAAGTGATAAATTATTATAAATAATTAATATTAAAAAATTATTATAAAGATGACCCCCCCGATAGTATCGACTATCGGCGATCGCTAGGGGGCGCTACCGGACGATGGAAGCTTGTAGACGATTGCCCAACCCTAGTCTGTTTTGCCCCTCAACACAATATATTCTTTACTGGAGCAAAGCACAGAGGATTGGACAAGAGGTGATTCCAACACCAAGCCCTTCAAGATTCCATACATTGATGAGTTTTTAATCTACTGTTATAGAGTAGCAACTGGCCTTAAAGAACAGGTCATTGCTGACATCTTCCAGGTCAGCACAGCTGAGATGGTACCAACTCCAAGCTGGATATTCCCTCTAGGATGTGGGACATCAAAGGGCGGATCTCACTCAGCTTTGCTCCAGATGCCAAGATGCGTTGTTCTGGTAGGGGCCCTTTTTATATTGTAGATGAACAGATGTATTCTAATATGCATCTTGTCATAATGAGCAAGTTTTACAGAGTGCAAATTGCAAAACAAATGTCTTACCAGCATACGCTCTGTAGAGTGTGGACTTGACTCCAGTCTTCCCCACCGACTTGGGTTTCTTCACCACCAGGTCACTCACAGCCTCTGGATGGATTCCCTGAAGCGAATAACAAAAATTTAGTCATACAGGAAATGCTCATATACTCTAGACAAATACTGAAGTGTATGATTTGAACAGAGGACACAACAGCACACGTGTGTTCGAGGTCGATGCCACATCTGTGGTTGACTGGTACAGGCCAGGGAAGGTGGAACCACATCAAGGCCCAGCTGCACATAATGCGCTGTCTGGAAGAGCAGAGCGGTTATATGGCTACAGAAGCCTTTTCCTGCAGCACAGCTACAGCTGTGTTCTGAGAGACCCAGTTGTCCAACAGCCTCCAGGGTGATCTGTGAACACCATAAGAATTGAGTTACTGAACTTAGTAGGTAGGACCTTGATATAAGGCCATTGGAAACTGGCAAGGAGTCTGCAACCGCAGAAAAGCCATGTACAGTTCCGTGCAAAACTCTTGGGCCACCATTACATCTGTTGTTTTAGCAATGTTATAACATGAACTAGCCTAGATGTTTGTCCTTTTAATGCACTCAACAAATTTCCTTTATTTACGGCTTGTGCCTTAATGAGGAGGAAGAAAAATACATAGGTCTGTTCAGCCACAACATTGCAGCAAGCTAGGTGGGCCAAGTCTTAAGCACGCTACTGTTTGTAAGAAAGAACAATGAAAATGATCTGAACTTCAGAAGAAGAGGAAAACTGCAACTGCAGTTGTTAGTCCAGACAGACTATCAAAACAAACAGACTTGGGCCAACGGGCCCTAACTCAGCAGAAACCTGTAGTATGTGGGGCTCCTCATTCCTCCTCATCGAGGGGTTGCCTCGACCTCTCACTACCACCTTTCCATCAACTATATTTGACACTTAGCATATACATAATGTTAATAATATGTCGCTGATCGGAAGAAAACTGGTCAGCAAATAACTAGCTGAACCTATACTTGGCTAACCTAATGCTAAAATGCTAACGCTACACACGGAGACTTCATAGCCACCATGGCTAATTATATTCATAATATTATAGTCTACACATAACAAATATGATTATTTTACACACATTTCACACAGACAATATTTCTGATGATTTATATGGATCGTATATGGTTTGCTTGTCATCACAAAACATGAATGAGCAAGGCAGCCATTGAGTAGCCTACTGACAACAACAAAACACCTTAGACAACTTACCTTGATAATTGTGTACAAACTCCTCCACAAAAAACTTTGACAAACCCCTTTGTCAGCCTGGACTGTGGTGTTGCTGAGTGTGTCTCCACAATCTTCTCCACATCTTCGAATCGCAATTTGGGAAAACCCACCAGGGAAGTGGCGAAGAAACGATCCATTTTTGCATTTTGCATTTGCATTTCCGATTTTTGTGAGATAGGCCCATTCTAAAAAGAACAGATGAAGCAGCTACCCTTTTTTCCTTCGCGGTTTGCCTACAGAGCAGCGCACCTGCTATTAATATATCCTTATCCATATATCTATTGTCATAATTTCTCAGTATCAAAGGTGAAAGTAGAAACGAGTGGCCAAAAGCTGTCATATTGTTAGTTATCACAGACAATTTTAAGTAGAAACGGGTGGCCAAAAGCTGTCATTTGTTAGTTTTCATTATCAACAATGAATGATCTGTACGGAGCTCCATAAGGGACATTAGGGATAACGCTCCCGGACAGAACCTTAGTTTGGAAGTCGTGCTTAGTGACACGACAAATACTTCCAATTGAAATACAACATTTGGAAAATACGTGTCCCTGATCACGTTTCAATAGATTAAATAACGTGACAGTGTCACGTATTTTCATGAGACCAGGTTCGAGCGTGTGCATGGGTTGAATTGCGAGTGTCTCACGCCGAATGCATGAGACTTGAGATCCCTGTACTTACGTGACACAAACCAGCACCGCAAACGTTCTCTCCCGCTTGAGATGACGTCTTTCTTTATAGGTTAATGGGTCTGATGCGCCGATTTCCCATGCTGATATCTCCGGAATTCTCGGGCATCTTCGACAATTAGGTCATAGATTGACTCATTACACGCTAAATAATATAATTATAGCCTAATCATATATATAGCCTATACATATATATAGTCAATATATATAATTAGGCAATATATATGTATATATATATATAGCATTTGTGGTTTTGGCATAAACATAACTAGGGTGCACTGTACTATCTGAAAACACCCTTTCGGAAGCTTTTCTCTCGCTCTCTCTCTGTCCCTCCCTCTCTCTCTTTCTCTCTCTCTCTCGTAGCGTTTTATGGGACACGTTAATTGTCTGAGAACACTCCCATTCAGAATGCATTGGTTTACATTTTGTTCTGTGTAGCACGAATAAAGTTGGACTATCGTGCTCTGGAACACGCTTCAATAGATTAACGTTTGTGCGCATGAGCACGAAATTGCGTGATACCGGGTTGGTTGGACAGGGAGCCAGTGTAGTTGGACGAGAATGGGGGTGATGTGGTCGGGTGATTTAGTGCTGGTAATGATGATGTTTAACATTCTTTAACCTGAGACCCCCACCATTACCCTACATATCAGGATCAAACCATTTAACCTGATACCCCACAACAACCCTACATACTGGATCAAACCATTAAACCCAAAAGAGGAAAGATTGTCTCCACATTGAAGTTTGAAATGTATAAGTCTCACATCATGTCATTTAGTCTGAAGAGAACAAATAATATTCTCCTACTGCTCTTCAAAATGTGTATTTCTTCTCTGTTTTCAAGACAAGAGTCTCTTACCGCCCCACAGTGTGTCAGCCAGTTCCTCCTGGTTCATCTCCATCAGGCAGAGCTTTGTGATGTCCACCACTCCCTCTATGGCGCGCCTCCTCTGCTCCTCCTTCTTACAATCCACCTCCTCCTCCTCCACTCTCTGACCCTCTGAGCATTGTGGGTAATCTGAGAAGAGATCCCTCCAGAGCTTCTTCAGCTCCTTGTCTAGGAAAGCGTGTGCGTTCTCCTCAGCCCTCTGGAACAGAACAAACATCAAGGAGAACTTTACTCTGAACTCACTGAGGTCATCGGAAGCATCTGTCCTGGATTCACGTCCGCTGGTCGAAAGAGGGAAGCCTGGAGACTATGAGCTCCACAAGAGATGCTTTCTAATGTTCATGTAGAGCTGAAGTCAGATGTCTTGGTGGACATTTACGCACCTTGATCAGCTCTGTTTGATGCTGCTGTACAGACAGAGCACTGGTAACCTTTGAACACTCCTGGTGATGTCTGTGGAGAATGCACACACACAGACACACACACACACTAAAGCGTACTCTGGACACACACACACACACACACTAAAGCCTACTTTAGACACACACAAACACACACACACACACACACACACACACACACACTTAAGCCTACTCTGGACACACACACACACACAAACACACTAAAGCCTACTCTGGACACACACACACACACACACTAAAGCCTACTTTTGACACACACAAACACACACACACACACACATACACACACTTAAGCCTACTCTTGACACACACACACACACACACGAACACACTAAAGCGTACTCTGGACACACACACACACACTAAAGCCTACTTTAGACACACACAAACACACACACACACACACACTTAAGCCTACTCTGGACACACACACACACACACTAAAGCGTACCCCCCTAAAGGGATCCTGCTCATGCGTGACCCGGGGATGGAGGCAGCCTGGGCGCTACTCGCCCACTGTTACATGCAGCAGAGATGAAGTCTCCAGTAAGAAGCAGCCCTCCCCTGCGGGGAGTGTCCCCCGTCAGGGGCAGAAGGCCGCCCGCTGGGGGCCGGGTGATCGGGGCGGCTTCGGACCTCGGAGGCAGTATTCGTATGGCCTGTTTCTTCAACGGCCGTGAAACGACTTCAGGTAAGGGTGCACACACACACACACACACATGTTGTGTGTTTGTGTGTGTCTGATTTCATACATCCCCCCCCCCCCTTATGGGATGTTAAAGTGGCCTTTAAACGGAGCCGGAAACTAAAAGGCACTCTCTTTAAATGTCTTGCACACACAGTCATAAACACATGCTCTAACGTACATGCATGCACGCACACACAAAGAAGCACACACATTTGTTGGATTATTTATACTGCAGTTTCTCTGACTGGACTTTTAAAGGATAACATGGTTATGACATAATCAATTCTGAATGTGTACAATGTCAATGTGTCTATGAGCTCAGCTAATACTCATAATGCAGACCACCACAACAAAAAGCCTCGTGGGTGTTTGTATATTGTGCAATGGTTCAATGGGAGTACAACACAGTGCTAGCACTTCTCAACAGGAACACTGTGTGGGTGTGGGATGTGTGTGTGTGTGTGTGTTTGGAGGCGTCAGGCGGAACCTGCCTGGGAAGTATCACTTCAGAGGCCATAAAAGTATTGGGGAAAGGCTCCTAATGGGAGGGAGGTGTGGGAGGGAGGGAGGGGAGAATAAAGAATGTGCTGCTTTAATTGTAACTTCAACACTCTGTACAACAGTAAACGTAAAGGTTCACACGCAGCATCAGCGCTAGAATGACGAGCTTCCTACTGAGCCTCGTGGAGACACAGAGCCAGGCTAGCATGGTTAGGGATGAGCATTACGCTAACCGGGAGGGAGGGAGGGAGGGAGGGAGGGAGGGAGGGAACACGCAGCATCAGCGCTAGACCTCGAGCTCCGAGCTCCTAGCTCGAGGTCTAGCTTCGCCACTGCTGCACACCTGGTCTGGGTCTGATTGGACTTTGGAATTAGTAGGTCTTAGGTCTTATTATTAGGAACGGTGGGTCTAGGGCGGGGGGGGGTCTAGGGCTTAACTGCCCTCATTCGTTTTGCCGCGGCACTCCAAACAATTAATTTCGTTCCCACATTCGTCCAATCCACTCCAATAGTGGTCCTGCATTGAGTTTGAATCCAACTCTAACGAATAAATGGTCCAGTATTAAGTTTCATAGAATATTAATACATTCCCAGGGCATGTTAGATAAGTGCACGCCCGGACACTCGTAACACAACGTCAACTGATGGAATGGGCTATTTCATACATCCTCACAACCAGAAATTGGAATTAATCAAATAAATGACATGGTACTGAAATGGCTACTTTTTGGTTGAACATGTTGAACTGAAGTTGGCGCCACTGATTGATAGACTGTCGGAATGGTGGTAGTAAGAGGTTTCGGAATGGCTCCATCTACTCCCCCTGTTGGTCGATGGTCATACTGCAGCTCAATTAAGATCCCTGACAATATATTGCTTGAATTTTCCCGATGGTAACCTTTCTTTCTGTTTTCTTCTTTAAGGAGAACAATTTGTCAGTCTTTTGTTTAATTTTGCTTGGAACTTCGTCATCTAGGAATAATATTCGTTTTTACGAGCTGTAGTGGACGACACGTGACCCTAGGGGGCAGTAAGGAAGCATACAAGTCATTCTTTGAACTTTCATGTGTCATTAAAACTACATTTATGCCGCTTTTCCACCGCACATGTAGCTCGACTGCAGCGCGGGTCCTTTTCCACCGCAAATAGTACCTCCGGGACGTGGGCGGGGTCGGCTGCCCGAAAGGGCCGTGGCGTATTTTTGAACGCGACGCAAACAACACCTACGTAACTCACACATGGACAGAACCCACATAACAACAATGGAGAACATCGATGCGATGGTATTCGTGTTCGTATTATTAGCTGGCATGTTGAAGAAGTGGAATATGTTGGCTGCGGCGCTGCTATGGCTGTTACCAGCATGGTTGCCATGTCGCTCTCGTGACTTCGTCACACTCTCTGGCCAATCAGTGGCCGGCCGTCTGCCGACGTCACCTTTTAGCATCGGCTCAGCGGCTTGGAACCTAGAGCGAGGCGGTACTAGAAAAAGCAGCCACTTCAGGTACCAGATACCATGTTTTCGCGGTGGAAACGCAAAAAAGGCGAGCTGAGTCGAGTCGAGTCGTGTCGAGCTGGTACCATGCAGTGGAAAAGCGGCATTAGATCAGTGATGTTGATAGGTTTTCAATGTAGTGAGTCCCCGGGACCCACAGGTGGCGAGTTGGGTGGGTCCCTGAGAAATTCAATGGGTCCCGACTCCCCAGTTTAAAAAATGTGTTTCTTTTTTATTATTATTCTATTTCTTAAATTAAATTAATAGTGTTAAACTCCTTGATGGTGGTATGATATGGTTAGAGCTGGAGTACTCAACCGTTCATGTTTAACACTAGAAACGCCGGGCCATTTTTACTTACTCCGAGCGCCGCAAGAGGGGTCAAATGACCCCTAAGTCATTTTAATGAGAGGCTGTGCATTTGCACATAATGATCACTAGGTGGCGCCAATGAGCTATTACCGCGCGAGCGCCACATTTGTGTGTGTGTGTGTGTCACAAGCCTAGTCCTCACGATTTTGTCATAAATGTACATATATTCAATCAGAAGGATTGCAAAAAAATCCTGTTTGATTTGCTCATTCGACACGAATGAGCACAGCATCGAGCAGTGGAAACGTGGGTTTATTTACTATGAAGTTCGTATTTTTAATTGGTGAAATGAAATCAGCGGTGACAAGCTAGTTGTTTTGGTAGCGGCTAAATTAGCATGTCGCGATACTTTGTACAGGGGATCACGTCTGCGCCGAGTAGATGCGCAGAGGGTTGAAACAGCGCTTGTCCGATCTGCTCACAAGAAGGTTTCTTTGGCCAGTTACTGTGATTAAACACGAGTTGTTTAATGTTCACAATGTATCGTTTTTCATGGGGAAAATGAGATGCGTCCCCGGGACGCATGGATAGTGAGTTTAGTGCGTCCTTTCAGATTTTAATGCGTCAGGGACGCAGGACGCGTACCTAGCAACATCACTGTTAGATTAACATCAGACTAGCTCTTAGAAATCATACGTTTTACATACACACAACCCTACATCTGTGTGAACTACATCCTGAGGAACCGACAAAAACGGGGGGCACGTATCGACGTCTGATGTCGCAAAAGGGTTGGTGATGAAATGGCCTGTGATGGATGAGCGGTTTATCACAGCCGGTGTTAAAATAAGGGCCCCTCTTTTGATGAGACAGAGCTGAACATCATAGTCATGCAGCTATAGTTCATAATAATAAAGAATATTCCATATAATGGTTATGGATTTATTTGATTTGTCAAATAAGGTTTAAACGACCGGATATGCACATTTTTAGGTTTGCCACCAAACCAACTGACATTTTTTTTGCACAAGGGTGTTTTCATTTCGTTGATTGACGTAACATCTGTAGTCTCTCTCCCTCTCTCTCCCACACATACAAAGTAAACGGGGTCACATGTCGATTATCAAATCGTTTCTTCTTATTTTTCCTTCTCATAAATCTGATTCCAGTATTACAAACAGATTCCAACAAGTTTTGGGTAACATTTTCCATGTGCCACTGTTGATAAATCCGCCATAATAATGCCATAAGTTCACGATGCTCACGTAGCTGCCACGGCCATCGCCATCCGGCTTAAACCCCGCCCTACTATAAGGGTACTGTTGGCGGTGGAAACACGAGCCGTAACTGAGCTGGGCTATACGGCGCCCTCACCACTGGGCTGAGGCGTGCTGGGTCCGGAGCGTACCCGCCGGTGGAACAGCGATGGAGCCGTAGTCGGGTTAATACAGGAGTGAATGGGCTGCTGGAGCACCCGCTCTGAACGTCAAACATCACAGGGGATGGCATTACATTGTAGAGAATGGAACCCCCTCTCCGTCTGCAGACAACGCCAAAGGGTCCTTTTCCCGTTGGCGACCGGCACCAAAGTGCCCTTGCCAACAGTGGGTATTTGACGGAGTGAGACTGTGTTGCGTAAACAAAGCTCACAGTGGCTACATTTAAAGATTCCCCCCATGTGTGTGAGTACTGTGACTTTGTCTGGTCAACTCTTCTCTCCTCTCCATCCTCTCCTCTCCTCGCTCTTCTCCTCCCCTCTCCTCTCTCTTCTCCTCCCCTCTCCTCGCTCTTCTCCTCCCCTCTCCTCTCCTCGCTCTTCTCCTCCCCTCTCCTCTCTCTTCTCCTCCCCTCTCCTCTCCTCGCTCTTCTCCTCCCCTCTCCTCTCCTCGCTCTTCTCCTCCCCTCCCTTCTTCTCCTCCTCCTCTCTCTTATCTCTGCTCTCCTCTCTAGCCCATCTAGGATTGTGTTCATTATTGTCGTACATGAAACACTACGTGTGTCCACATGTCAAAGGACACCCCATTTAGATGTGTGAATCTAAAATAGATGTAGTACAGCTCAACCCCCACTGGGGGAGTTCCGCGGCTATCTATCTATCGTGTTGGGAGTTACGCGTTACAAAAGTGGCTATCTATCTATCGTGTTGGTTGTAACGCGTTACAAAAGTGGCTATCTATCTATCTATCGTGTTGGGTGTAACGCGTTACAAAAGTATCTATCTATCTATCTATCTATCTATCTATCTATCTATCTATCTATCTATCTATCTATCTATCTATCTATCTATCTATCTATCTATCGTGTTGGGAGTAACGCGTTACAAAAGTGGCTATGGCCATAACCACTATGTAGGTCTAGCTATGTCATTATGGTTAAGGCACATGTTCGTGAATGACGACGAGGAAGAAGAAGTATGGAACGGGGCTGCTTGTGTTGCCGGTGCAAAGAGATTACTGGCGACAGAGTCAGAATCTCTTTCGTCAATTGGGGCACCCATTGCACTCCTGACCATCCCTGGAAGAAGGGATCCCCTACACTGCGTTTCTTCTCAAGATTTCTTCCTTGCCCGTGTGGGGGCATGGGTAAAGGGGGGTGTCACAAATATTTGGCCTGTTAAGCCCTTTGAGACTGTAATGGTGATTAAGGGCTATACAAATAAAATTGAATTGAATTATTTGTATTATGCGTAATACTTTTATTCAGTAGTCATCACATACAAGTGCATGTAATTTAAAACGCAGACTGTTTACAGTTTTAGTCCCAGTCTGTTCCCCTTCCCATGTTTGTTATTATATACTTTATTACTTTCTTATATACTTATTTCACTTTTTTATACTTTATTTTTTTTACTGTTTTGTGCTGTTCCTGCACTTTTACATATTTTTTTACTTTTTTATTTACTTTTCTACCTGTATGTAAATATTGTAAATATTTTTAAATAAAAACTCCAATTTCCCATGAAAGCCACAGGTGTCAGCTCTCAAATACTTTTTGAATTGTGTTCCTATCTGTTACAGGGGCTGAGAAATCAGTAATTTAGTAGGCGTTGACACAATTGCTGAATTTCTAGAAAACTTCAGGTTTTGGGGGCTTTTCTGAAATCGCCTATAGGTTTACAGGCATTTTTTCCAGGCGCTTTAGGCCTAAATGGGTTAAACTAGATTTATTTAAACACATTTATGTATATATATATAAATGTTTCACCCTACTCTCGGCCAGAGTACACAAAAATTCAAGTAAAGGACGGTGTACATCAGTAATAACAGGCCGGACTTCTCTCTCCTCATGAAGGCTGGAGCCACAAAGGACAGGCCTGAAAACACACATATAGTGCAAGAATATGATGATATTCTTGCACTATTGGTGGATCTTTCCGTTGCTGTATGAGCTTCAGGTGTATCGTGTGGGACCTAATCGCGATCTTGAAGGGACCCAGATGCTCCGATGCCCTTGGTGTGGACCAGGGTTCCCTTTTCCAGCATCTTCTGATGGCGACCTCAGAGAGTGCTGTAAAGCCAGAGGCCGAAGCCACCGGCCACCTTCACCCCCAAACCCTTCCTCTTAACGGTTTCACGCCCTGTTGAACTCTCTCTTCAAAGTTCTTTTCAACTTTCCCTTACGGTACTTGTCGACTATCGGTCTCGTGCCAGTATTTAGCCTTAGATGGCAATTAAAGTGGCACAGATACACTGATTGAAGATGTTCTCAGAGAAGCAAGCAACAAAGTATATCTTCCTCGGCTCTGTGACGAGGAAGATGATAAGAAGATAAGCCCTGCTTCTCCACTTGTTCTTCAGGTGCTCTCAATATCCTTAATTGGCCTGGGCCGGGTTGCCACAACGGACACAAGGCTTTCTTTGTTTTACGGGCATTTATAGATCCAAGTGTGTTCATTCAAAGTGTTCATTTTGATTAATGATGTATCCACGTTGGTCGATTCTCCCCTCAAGACAATACGGAGTCAGTTGTTTACAGTTGTGCATGCCCCGTGGTCGCGTTGAGCTGTTCTCCCCCTCCAGAATCTTGGACTGGTTGAAATCTGTGACCTTAATGAGACAGGTCTTTGCCTGAGAAGCCAATCGATTATTCTCGGGTTTCAGATCTCTGTGGATGATGCCATTCCTGTGGAGGTAATCCACTGCCATCAGCATCTGGTAGAAGGGTTTGTTTAGCCACAGCCTCATCCAGGCCTTGTCCCGCCTTCACCCTGTTAAACAGCTCTCCCCCCTCCATCAGCTCCAGGACAATGTAATAAGTGTCCTCTGTCTGGTAGAAGTCCTCTGTCCTCTGAAAGGTCAAATAAGTTAATAGAATTATTGTAATTGGTATTTTATTGAGTTTTTATACACCACTAATACACTGCAATCAACATTGTAGTCAACATGACAATTGACATCTTACCAATTGTTCCTTAGTGATGTTACATTTTTGAAAAAGAACATAAAGATTAAGCCAAAAAAGGCAATAAAAATCGGGTAGAAATAGTTAAATGAAAAAGAAAAAGTAAAATAATAATAAAATAAAATAAAAATTAAAGAAAATAAAAATAGAAAAACACACATGGATCAATTTTACATTTTTACAATAGGCACCACGCTCTCATCTTATAGCAATATATTGCACGTACTTTCCCCATTTCGCCACATACCGCTCAGTCCTGTCATTAATGTTGAAAGAAATCTTTTCGTAGGATGCCACTTTTGCTAACTCCGTGCTCCACTCCTGGAAAGAGGGCTCACCTGGGTTCTTCCAATTTCTCATTATAATTTGTTTTCCAACCATTATACTGGTCTGGATAAAGTCTGCTGCTCCACAATTGGATGTTATTTGTGGATCATTTAAGACATAAAGCCGCGGGCAGAACTCCAAGCTAGACCGGGTAATATTTTCAATGTGATCATGAAGTTCTGTATCATGGGACATTCCCAGAGCAGATGAAGGAGAGTCCCTTCTGAGCTGCAGCACTTCCAACAGTCTGCATTATCCCGCAGCTTCAGCCTGAACAGTCGGCTTGGAGTCCAATAAAAGCGATTAAGAATCTTAAACTGGATTAATCTAATTTTAATGTCTCTTGACACCCTCTTAATGTTTTCACAAATACGATCCCAGTCTTTATGTGTGACATCAATGTTTAAATCTGCCGACCAAGTTAACATTGATGCATAAGATATGGTAACTGTCTGTTGGAATAACATTGTATAGAATATGGAAGCCTCATGTCCCAAACCCATTATTTTCGTAGTCCGAGAGAGAAGATCTGACTGTTGAGGTTCTATTCCTCTCCCTATGACAGTAAGTAACAAGTGATGCATTTGTAAGTACTTCCAGAAATTATTTCTGGGCAGATTGTATTCACCAGTCAACATTTCAAATGACTTTATATTATCCCTCTCATATAGGTTTGCTAGTGTAATAATTCCTTTTTCCACCCAATCTTTCCATAAAAAAGAATGTTTATTAATACGTAACTTTGGGTTATTCCAAATACAAGATTCAGAATTAAGATAGACATTGATATTAAAAGCTTTAGAAAACTTCTTCCACACATTAACGAGGTTGGATATGATAGGGTGAGATTTTAATTCGGAAGGTATAGTGCTAGACAGAGCATTTATAGGGGCAAGTGGGGAAAGCAGTCTCTGTTCAATCTCAAACCAGGGAGGGGCTCTCTCAGGTGGCAGTGTCCACTGAGCTATATGTCTCAGAAAGAAGGCATAATGATACAGGGCTAGCTTGGGGAGGCCCATGCCACCCTTATTGATTGGAACTTGAAGCCTTTCTAACTTTATCCTTGCACGTTTGCCATTCCATAAAAACTTTTTGCAAATTTGGTCAAACCTTTTAAAGTATTTCTGGGGTATTGCAATAGGAAGACATTGAAGCAAATAATTCAACCTTGGGATACAGTTCATCTTAAGGACGTTAACCATCCCCCATAATGATAAGAATAGTGGTGACCATCTATCTGTATCTAATGACATTTTATTAAAAAGTGGGTCCAGATTCTTTTCGATTATTTTATCAATTTGGTGAGGGAAGAGAATGCCAAGATATTTTATGCCTTCAGTAGGCCACTGAAATAGCCCTGCCTGAAATAAAGTTTTTGGGCAGTATGAGGTCAGTGGGAGGGCCTCTGACTTAGACCAGTTGACTTTATACCCTGATATTTTGGAGAATGACTTAATAACGTCCAATAATGCTGGGACAGATCTGGCTGGGTTCGAGGTAAGCCACAGAATGTCGTCCGCGTAAAGCAGAAGCTTATGTGTAGACTCACTTATTTTAACCCCCTGAATATTCTGATTCTTCCGAATAGCTGCCGCAAGAGGCTCAAGAGCTAGACAAAAAAGCCCTGGCGACAATGCAGAGCCCTGCCGGGTGCCTCTACCAAGTGTGAAATAAGAGGAAATCAGACCATTTGTTCTCACTGCGGCCTGTGGGTCTTTATAGAGAATATCTATCCATCTGAGAAATGTTTGACCAAATCCAAAAGCTCTAAGCGTATGAAACATATACCTCCACTCCAGCCTATCAAACGCTTTCTCAGCGTCAAGTGAGATAGCTGCTGTTGGATCGTTGGAGTCCCGTACAGACCACATAATATTTATAAGACGTCTCACATTATCAGAAGAATTTCTTTGTCTAATAAAGCCCACTTGGTCCGGATGGATAAGTGACCTAAGTGTTCTATCCAATCTATTCGCAAGTATTTTAGATAAAAGTCTACAATCAACAGATATTAAACTTATTGGACGATAGCTTTTACAGTCAGTTGGGTCCTTTTCTTTTTTAAGTATAAGTGTGATAATTGCCTGGTTTAAGGAGGGAGGTAATTTACCAAATTCAAATGCTTCTGTAAGCATATTTTCAAATAATGGTAATAGATCTTCTGCATAACATTTAAAGAATTCTGCCGTAAACCCGTCTTGTCCTGGGGATTTACCTGCTGGTAGGGCCTTAATTGCATTAAGTATCTCCTGGGAACTAATAGGTGAATCCAAGTCTTCCTGTTGGGAGCTACTCAACTTAGGAAGGATTAATTTATCCAGAAATTACATTATCTCTTTGTCCGTGGCAGTACTTTCAGATGTATAAAGATTTATATAGAATTTCTTGAACGCATCATTTATTTCCCTAGATTTAGTTGCCATGCTTCCATCCCCAGTCGTCACCGCTGCTACAGAAGACTTGGACTCTTTTTGTTTAATGTACCTGGCCAAAAACTTCCCTGCTTTATCCCCCGATTCAAAAATAGTCTGCCTGGCCCTAAACAAAAGATATTCAGTTTTCTTGGATATTATAATATTATATTCATATTTAAGGTGAGTCAGTTCTTTTAAAATCGATTCAGATATATTCCTTTTTAATTTAGCTTCAGTGTTCTTAATTCTCTTTTCTAGATCTGTGAGTTTAGCAGTATTGACCTTCTTCTTGTGAGAAGAATATTGAATAATAAATCCCCTTAGAAAGGCCTTCATGGCCTCCCAGGCCACTATGGCAGAGGGAGCTGTGGAGACATTGGTCTCCAAATACAGCCTAATCTGGGCTCGAAGATCTTCCTTAAATCCCACATCTTGTAATAAAGATGAATTAAAACGCCACATCTGTGATCTTTCTGTTTCCTGATATGGGGTGATTTGTAGTCTGACCATAGCGTGGTCCGTTAACAGAATGCTATCAATTAAACAGGACAATGTGGCAGGCAGTAACGAGCTAGAAATTAGAAAAAAATCTATTCTTGAATAGACTTTGTGGGCTCCTGAGTAAAAACTGTAATCTCTGTCCGTTGGGTGGTTCAGACGCCACACATCTGTTAGACCCATAGATGAACACATTCTCTTAACAAGCAAAACAGAGTCAGGCATTCTACTTAATGATGGCTTACTTCTATCAAGGATTTGGTCTAATACAATATTGAAGTCTCCTCCCAGAATTATTGGATACTGTCCCATATCATGCAGCTTACTTTCTAAGTCTACGAAAAAATTAGGGTGATCAACATTGGGTGCATATATATTGGCCAGTATCAGAGTCTGTCCTTGAATCTCTGCTAGTATTATAATAATTCTGCCCTCTTCATCTTTAACCTCCTTCCTGAGCCTGAACTGTAAGCCTTTGTTAATTAATATAGCTACTCCTCGACTTTTAGATGTCCCAGCACTAAAGGATACATGTCCTACCCAGTCCCTACATAATTTAACTGATTCCTGGGAACAACAATGTGTTTCCTGCAAGAATACTACATCTTGTTTTTTAGTTTTCAGATGCCCCAGTATTTTCTTCCTTTTAATTGGACAGCCCAGGCCATTCACATTCCAGGTCGAATAACATAATGTCCTCCCACTGCTAGTCATAAGCAATCTTAAAGTATTTTACTGTAGAATAAGTGGCCATTCTATTATGATATAAGATCCATGGTGCAACAGTAGATATACACATTGACAAGAAAAAAAACAAAAAACCAACACCATAGTGATGTCAATAAACTGCAGACTGCGAACCAGTCTGGCACAAAAAACAGAACCAAGAACATTGGTGAGATAAAACAAAAAAGTAAATCTCTTAGGTCCATGACTTATGGAATAAGGGCAGCCAGCCCACTGCCCTGAGTATCGTTTGCAAAATTGTGTTCAGATATTAGGTTAAAGAAAACATAGTGATTTCTATACAAAAATAGAAATGGTCGGCAATACAGGCCCCGGCTATAAAGATATAAACTGAAATGCCAACATCCAACTTCTTTGTGACGTGCAAAGCCGGAAAGGATCTTTCCATGTCCAAAAACAGAACAAAGGTCGTGAAATCTGCATATACACACACCCTATCTCACATACCGTTACTCTCCCGGACAAGCGGCCGGCAGAGACTTGTGTAGTTTCCAAGTTTATCCAGAGCGCGCCCGGAACGTATCACGCACATACTCAGTGTCAAGCATGTACCTCAGCGCCTCTCGATGTATTCCATTGCTTTTTCCGGGTCATCAAACACCCGTGGACTCTGTCCATTGATGAAAATCTTCAGAAGTGCAGGGTACAGCATTCCAAATTTAATCTTGCGCTCGTGGAGTGCTTTCTTGCAGCGTGAGAAGGCTTCTCGCTTCCTTTGCGTCTCCCTCGAATAATCCGGGAAAATCATAACTTGTTTACCGTTCCACGTCAGGCGTTTCTTTTCCCGTGCTGCTTCCAGGATGGCTTGGCAATCTTTGTATCGTAGCAAGCGTGTTACAATCGTTCGGCCACGATTCTTCTCCCCTGCTTCCAGCCGCGTCCCGATCCTGTGAGCGCGGTTCATCTCGATACCCCCCGGGGTTGGATCAATGCCAAGGGTCGCTGAGATAAACTCGTTCAGAAACGCAGCCCCCTCCGGTATCCCAACAAATCTGAGGTTGTTGCGTCGGGATCGGTCTTCAGCTGTGGCCAGCCTGTCTGTCAGGAGTTTTATGTCCTCTTTAGTCGCTGCCGCCGGTCTTGCCTTTAAGTTAGCTTGCTCGTCCTCTAGCTGACTCACTCGGTCTTCCACCTGCGTAATACGAGAAATGAGGGTGGATAGCTTTGTATCAACGGAGCTCATAGACCGACGAATTTCTTTCAAATCCGCGGTTTCTTCTAGTATTTTGCTTAGCATCCCGTGAATCTGAGCCATATCAGGCAGGTCGGGCTCCGTGGCAGTGCTAGCAGTGGTATCCTTGCTAGATGCTACTCCCTTCGTACACATGTTGAGCTGAGTCTGTGTGGCTGAGCGAAGTTTTCTTTGTTCAATGTTACAGCCAGCCGTCGAACTTTTACCTTCTTCTGACATTGTTTAGTTCAACAACATGTAGGAGAAAAATGCCTATATCTGAACTTATTTTAGGATGTATTAAGGATATTAACCCAAAAGACAGCAGGAGCACACGTTTCAAGCTGCCATCACGTATCCCAGCGTCACGTGACTCAAGTTAAAAGAATTATTAACTTATTCGAGTTAATAGAATTGCTCAAAATATAACCGTTCATAAAGCCCTTTCAATAACCCAAAACAAATAAGGTTACAACGGGAATCCCGTGGAGAAATGAATAGCCATAAGTGTAATACTAATATTCATCCAATGATTGACAGATCCCCGTAGCAGCCTTCTTGGCTTTAGGGGCAGCAGCCTTCGCCGCTTGCTTCACAGAAATCAGCCTTCGCCGCTGACTGCAATGGCTTCACAGAAATCTTCATAGTACTTTAAATGTTCTTGACACTTGCAAACCATAACACATTGAGTTATATTTTCTGAGTTGTCAAATAGATTCTTATAAATTTTCTTTTGTACAGTTGGTCAACATAATGAAAGACTTAAGGAATGAACTTCGCATCCTTGCTGTGGTACTGTTTGTCTTTCTCAAATCTCTTACTCACACTTTAGGCGATGAACAGCACATTTCCTCATCTCTGCCTGACACAACTCTTCTCTGGGTAACAGGGCTTGAGAACAATTGTAACCTATGTCTAGCGGGAACACAGTACGCAGTCTGACTGGAAAGTCCTCCCGAGGAATGAATTAAAAGTAAAAACAAAACGAGGCTGAATCCTGTTGTCTACTCTGAGGAATGGAACGAATAACACTGATTCAAAAGAGCGGCTTTCTTGGCGGTAGCACGGGGACTGCTGCTGTGCGTCTTCACCGTCCTCCAGAAACTTTGGAGTAACTTTCTTAGCACTTGTTAACTCTGGCCTGAAAAAATATTTCTGTTTTTTTTTTTAAACAGAAATATCCAAATAAAAAAAGGAACAAAGATTGTTTTGGAGGTTGAAGTTGACATGAGTAAAAGTGGCCAGAGAGTTAACAAGTGTCTGCTGAAATATGTTTTAAATGATTTACACTTTGTTAGTGATTCAGCCTAAGTTTTACAGCTACAGTAGTTATATCAAGGTCAAATAACACTTATGATTTGTTCAAACCAAAGAAAACTGCATGACAGTAGACTTACTCAGTATAGGATAGGATAGGATATATTTATTTGTCATTGGACATAAGTACAACGAAATTCAGTGTACTCACGTACTGGTCTCATTTAAAAAGGTAACATAATAAATAATAAATAAAGAAAGAAAATACGTTCAACATTTCGTTCACTCACTAAATTCATGTCGTCACACACTATACCGTTAACTTAGTGCCATTGTATGCCTAAAAAATAGTAAAAGAAAATAGTATGCCTTAAAATAGTGGTACAAATATGGAAAGTGCTGAGCATTGCATTACATGTGGACGTCATGGATTAATACTGTCGGAACTAGTGGATTTACTTTCAAGTCAGAGTTAAGTATGGTGACTGCTTTGGGATAGAAACTGTTTATGAATCTTGTGGTGCGTGTTCTGATGGACCTGTAACGTTTCCCTGAGGGCAGCAGTTCAAACAGATAGTTGGCAGGGTGGTATGAGTCTTTCATAATGTTGTGTGTCTTCTGCAAGCATCGGGAGTTGAAGATGGTGTCCATGGTAGGTAGCTGTTGGTTGATGATGTTTTGGGCGGTTTTAATAATCCTCTGCAGTGACTTCCTGTCTGCAGCAGAACTGCTACCGTACCAGGGCAGGATTCCATAGGTGAGCACACTCTCGATGGAGCAGCGATAGAAGGACCTTAGGTGCTGTTGTGAGAGATTGACTTTCCTGAGTGTGCGGAGAAAGTATAGCCACTGCTGTGCTTTCTTAACTATTGCTGTTGTGTTTATTGCCCATGATAAGTTCTGAGATGTGTATGCCCAAGAATTTGAAGCTGGACACCCTCTCCACCGTCTCCCCGTTGATGTGTAGTGGTGTGTGTGTGTCCCGCTTCTTCCTGTAATCAATGATCAGTTATTTTGTTTTTTTGATGTTGAGGCTCAGGTTGTTCTCTGAGCACCACTCTGTCAGCCTTTGAACCTCCTCTCTGTAATTGGCCTCATCACCTTTGGTGATCAGACCCACCACAGTTGTGGCATCTGCAAATTTCACTATGGTGTTGGTAGTGTGAGATGGGGCAGTCATGTGTGTACAAGGAGTAGAGTAAAGGGCTCAGTACACAACCCTGTGGGGCCCCTGTGCTGAGTGACAGAGTGGGCGAAAGGTGCGGGCCCATTCTGCAATATAAGATATTGATTGTACAGGTAGTTTCCAGGCGACGTCACCTTTTAGCATCTGCTCAGCTCGCTTGGAACCTAGAGCGAGGCGGTACTAAAAAAAGCAGCCACTTCAGGTACCAGATACCATGTTTTCACGGTGGAAATGCAAAAAAATTCTCCTCGTTCGGTTGGTCTTAAAATGGGATGGATTTTCCATTAGTGCTCCTCGGTTGGTTTTAGGATAGGATAGATTTCCTGTTTTCGGTTGGTGTTAAGATGGGAGAGATTTTTTCCTTAGTGCTCCTCGGTTAGTTTTAAGATGGGATAGATTTCTCGTTGTTCGGTTGGCGTTAAGATGGGATAGATTTTTCGTTCGTGCTCCTCGGTTAGTTTTAAGATAGGATAGATTTCTCGTTGTTCGTTTGGTGTTAAAATGGGAAAGATTTTCTCGTTACTGTTCCTCATTTGGTGCCTCATAAGGCTAAAGATTAAAGGCCCACTATGCAACTTCGGGCATTTCTTCGCCGTTTTCTTGGTTTTGGCACGCACATTTCTCTACACAGCGCCTCTACAGCTTCGTAGTAGATATTTCACAACACTGTCGTAACAACTCGTTGACGACCCTTCCCCATGCACTTCTACGCGAGCCATGTGCATTTGTTTTCAAAGAAGCCGGCGAATGCGTGGAGCCATGTCCGAAGTAGATGTTCATAAAGTGTAGGGAAGGTTATACATTTTTAAAAGGGTGTATTTGTATTGCAATAAACATAAATCCATCCTTTTTTATAGTTGACGGGGAGAATTTATATCCTAGATTATAATTGTTTTATCTTAGGTTGAACAGAACAATCAGTGTAAAGGTGCGGCCACACCAGACGCGTATCTCGCGTACTTCGCGTATGAAATCGCCATTTTTTTCCATAGGGAACCATTGGTTTACGCGCGTATTACGCGTATTAAGCAACATTTTACGCGCGTATAGCGCGTATGTGGCGCGTATATCGCGTACATTTCAGGAGTTCAAAAAATTTAACTTTTTACGCGAAGTACGCGTCTGACGAGACACGCATTGCCCAATCAGCGTTGAGCTTGACCCGACATCACTGGCAGAGAGTAGTGAGCTTGGACAGAAGCATACGGCCGACATCTTTCTTTATTCTGTGTGGAAATAGTAACATAGTTACGCCATTAAATGCTTTTATGGAAACATTTCTAGCGAGAAATGTGCATTTTACTTTCATAATGTTCACTCGGTGAATGTGAAGGATGTTTGGTTTGATAGTTATGACGAAGAGGGAACGCTCCGTTCACTTGCATGGACAGAGTCTCTGGTTACTAAGCAACCTCAACGTCTTGGCGGACTATTTCTCTGCTGGGAAACACACCAGACACACCATGTGAAGTTATTTAACCCGATTATTGTTATTTATATCCGAGATTATTTAATCTAACCCGATCTAAACTCTATCACCCAAAAACGGCGGCGTTGGGGTTTCCTACCTCGGACTCCAGCGCAGCCACGGCCGACAACTTTCTTTATTCTGGGTGGAAATAGTAACATAGTTACGCCATTAAATGCGTTTATGGAAACATTTTTAGCGAGAAATGTGCATTTTACTTTCGTAATGTTCGCTCGGTGAATGTGAAGGATGTTTGGTTTGATAGTTATGACGAAGAGGGAACGCTCCGTTCACTTGCATGGACATGGACTCATCTAGGCGAGTGACGTATGCGCGTATGTGACCATTTTTGACACAAAATGGTCAAGCAACATTTTACGCGCGGATCTCGCGTAAAAATTACGCGAGATACGCGTCTGGTGTGGCCGCACCATAAGAGGTTTGGCCAACATAATAATCTAAATAAACAAGAACCTGGATTCGGGGATTCAGTCTGTATCTGGGGGACGAGACAGACGAACAGCAAAACACCATGGAAACAAAGGTGTTTATATGGTTGCAACCAAGCAAGCTAGAAACATACAGGGCTCACAACCAAACTGTCGAGAAAACAATTTTTACAGGGCTCACAACAAAACGGTTGAGCAAACAAATTTGTACAGAGACTATCAACATCAAGAATACCACGAAGACAAAGGCCACCCAAGGGTACTTTCAATTTCAAAAGCAACACGGCCGGGTCGGCGTCTGATTTGCAGCTAGTGTCTGGCCTCTCTGCCGGTCAGTCTCCCTTTTCTCTTCTTCTGTTCCTCCGACATTGGGTTTCTCGATCTATGATGAATATAACAATCCCTTAGTGACTCGTGTTTATATCGAGCCGGTTCAGTGTTTGGGGGTCTGTGCCGTAAAGCAATTCGTTACTTCGCGAGACCCGAGACTCACGCGAGAGTGGGCGGCGGGTCGCCGGCAGAAACATATTCCTTTTCTCCGCCAAGATGCGAAAAGGTGAGTCGAAACAACGAACAATCGAAAAAAAAAAATGTATAATAGAACCATCGCAATGACTCTTAGCCTGTTATATTAAGGTAAATCAAGCCAAAAAAGTTGCATAGTTCCCCTTTCACTCGTGTCTGATCTCTTTTCTGGTCCATTCTTCTTTTGTTCCACCGACGGTCGCCTCTTGGGTCCCTTATCAGTCGATTGATCCATGATGAATGCAACAATTGCCTCGCAACTGGCTGTTTTTTATCTAGCCGGTGCCATGTTTGGGTGTGTGTCTGTGCCGTAAAGCATTTTCGAAACTACAATCTGACTACATTTTCGAGGATACTTCCGCTGCGTCACATCCGGATTGTGTCGGTCCGAACAGAGCAAGTTGCATATGCGCTTTTTCACCGGTGAGGCGACATGGGTAAATGACACACCCACCAATCGACCCAGAAATGGATGCAGAACCATCAGCATAACTCTCAACCTGCATACTTAATGTAATTTTGGCTAAAAAAGTTGCATAGTGGGCCTTTAAGGTTAGGGGTCGGGATAGTGTTGGGCAAAATAACCTGCTGAGTACATCACATGTACATTATAAGTATAGCTAACTCCTACCCTAGCTTAATGAGCACATCACATGGCAGTCAACTTACAATATAGTCAACTTTTAACACATAACACATACATGAGAATATAGTCAGGTCAAGGCCGGAGCCGAAGGCCCCATTTCCCAGGCTGGCAGCATCTTCAAGAACGGGAGAGCCGCACACAGGAGACACTTTGAAGCTCTCCCCCGTTATCTGCCCATACCAAGGGCCTGAGAGACACGAGGAGCTCTCCCCCGTTAGGAGGCATACACAGCAGGGCCTGGGAGCCAAGGTCAAGTAAAACACACAGAACCACACACATCTCAAACACACACACCTCATCAGGAGGAAGATACAGTATAAGACTGTATCACACAGAGACTCTTCACCTTCTTCTGAAGCAGACCTTCCACGGAGGCGAAGCTCCGGACGAACCATCAGCGCTGATTAGGGACTTAGACATATTCGATTTCTCACGCTTATGACTCTGTATAACCGTTGCCACTTTACTTAATAAATCCAAGGTCCTCGTGCCGACAGACTTTATTACCTCTCCGTCTCATTTCATCTGGTCCAGTAACTAGACAGACCGTTTTTCCCTTCAATTTGGTGACCCACGACGTGATTTTTCTGAATTGGACCGCAACTGGGAAACGAGAGACGGAGAGCGGCACGGCCTCGGGACCCCGGAGCACCGGACCGATTCCTGCAGTCTCACCTCGCGTACGCCCAACAAAAGGTAGGCAGAACCTGTTGATAAAATCCAAACTCTGCATAGTTATATAGGAACCACATTAGGAGGTGAGACTGTGAGAACGGTTCGCTACGGGATATCTCGTGGGGACGAATAGGACTGCACCCCAGCATTTCCCCATAAAACCCGATTGACCCTGAATGCGTGACACATCGAATATCGGCTCGTTGCATGGTGAAAGAATACCCTCGAGACCATAGGGCCTATAAGAATCGGTCATAGTGATACAAGACTACCGATGGCCAAAGTAATAAATGCCTGGGCCATAGAGTGGACTCAGAGGGATGCCTGGGCCGCGGGTGGAACCCAGAGGGAAAGAGAAGGGCCTATAAGAATCGGTTATAGTGATACAAGACTACCGATGGCCAAAGTAATAAATGCCTGGGCCACAGAGTGGACTCAGAGGGATGCCTGGGCCGCGGGTGGAACCCAGAGGGAAAGAGAAGGGCCTATAAGAATCTGTTATAGTGATACAAGACTACCGATGGCCAAAGTAATAAATGCCTGGGCCACAGAGTGGACTCAGAGGGATGCCTGGGCCGCGGGTGGAACCCAGAGGGAAAGAGAAGGGCCTATAAGAATCGGTCATAGTGATACAAGACTACCGATGGCCAAAATAATAAATGCCTGGGCCACAGAGTGGACTCAGAGGGATGCCTGGGCCGCGGGTGGAACCCAGAGGGAAAGAGAAGGGCCTATAAGAATCGGTCATAGTGATACAAGACTACCGATGGCCAAAATAATAAATGCCTGGGCCACAGAGTGGACTCAGAGGGATGCCTGGGCCGCGGGTGGAACCCAGAGGGAAAGAGAAGGGCCTATAAGAATCGGTCATAGTGATACAAGACTACCGATGGCCGAGTATTGGATGTGTATTAAATAATTCTATGTGGTGAGAAGGTTGGAGTCCTTTATCAGGGTTAAAGTCCCTTTGCAAAGAGAAACAGTGTGTGTATGCGCGTGAGAGAGAGAGAAAGGCTGTGAGCGACTCTGTGTGTGCGCGGGTACGCAAGAGGCGATGTTTTTGTGTGTGCGTTTGGAGGAGACAGAATGAGAAAGGTCTGTTTAGGTGTGTGTGTGAGAGGGAGCAGAGACCTCTCACCCCCACCTTCACGACCAGAGAGACAGTGTGTGTGTGCGGGTGAAAGAGAGAAACAGAGAAACAGTGTGTGTATGCGCGAGTGAAAGAGAGACAGCGTGTGTATGCGCGAGTGAGAGAGAGACGGAGTGGCTGTGTGTGTGTGTGTGTGTAAGAGGCCCAGAGAGAGAGAAAGAAAGAGAGCGAGCGTATTTTTGGGCCGGCTGAAATATGGAAATAAATCAATCAGTGATAACCCGGCTATGTGTGCAACGCTTGCCTGCTTTGCTATGCTTAACGCTATTTTGCTGTGTCTGATGATTGTGGGTGCGGGACACAGAATGAGAAGTCTGTCGATATGTTTCCGTGTGCGTCTGCGAGAAAGAGGGAATCTGTGAGTGAATCAGTGGGTGTGTATGCGAGATCCACTCTATCTTTGTCCGTTAAAACGGGTAAATGTAGGAATAGATAGATTGATAATAATGAATAAATGTCTCTCTGACGTATTGCGTTGCTCTATGGCGTAACCTGCGGAAATAGATAAATTGACAATGATAAATAACCTTTTTTACTGTGTCGCTTCAATTTACTGTTTGAACCATTGAAACTAGACCTAGACAAGTTGACAAGGATAAATGATATCTCTTTTTTCTCTGTGTTTCTTTGAATTACTGCCGGACCTGTCGCATTGATAAACTATGATACTAAACAACATCTCTTTGCCGTGTTGGTTGACGGTTTAGTCTGTTGAAGCAGATTAATCAATAAAGATAGATAACGATTATTGGCTATAAAGAATATCTGGATGTATTGAATAACGTCTTTAGGCCCTGTTGTTGTTTTTTGCTTCCCTCCCCCCTGTTTTTTCCTCCTTTTTCTCGTTCTCCTCCTCCAAGAGTGACAAGAGTTACCCCCTACTCTCTCATCCGCTCTCGTGTGTTAGACAGGCCACACAGCCTATTCCGAAATTTTGACTCCCGGAAAATTTTCGCACCATTATTCTCGTCTCGAGAAGGCGGTCCGGATGAGCCCAAAACTTTTGTATGGAACTTTTTTTCCAAAATTTTTCATCATATTTCACCATATGTGGTGACGGTCGGCGAAAAAAAAAAAAACTGAATCTTCCATAAATCGCGCGCGGGACGTCGGAAATCTTTTTTTTTTCGACGCGACGTCGAGTCGGCCCGTCCGCAACGTCCCCGAGGAGTTTCGCTCGATTCCGTCGGGGAACGACAGATTTTGGCTTTGGGAAGATGGGTTTTGTCTATTTTGTCAAGGCGCTTTGGTCACGAGCCTCGTCGTCTCGTCACCGAGCCTTGTAAGCAAATGTGGTGAAATGCCTTAAATCGCCTTAAAACTCTGAAAAAAGCTGAAAAGCATTTCAGTGCGCGACGATAATGAATTAATATCCACTTTGGTTCATCCGTGAGATTTCTGGCCCCCCAGGGACTCTTGAAAGTGTATCCGCTTTTTGCCCATTAAAATGAATGGCGCCCAGAGGGCCCCAACTCTCCGCCTCTCCAGGTAGGCCCCTTAAGCCTGCCCTCTGTTAAAGGTCACTGAGGGTCACACGGACACACACAGAGCTCCCTGCACTGCCCTGTGTATTGTATTAAGTAAGAATAAGTAAGGAATGAAGAATGCGCCGGGATTCAGTGAAACACGTGGCAACGGATGGTTTAAGCCGACTTTCGGCGTTTATTTCAATAAACAAAGAGGATAAGGGTGCGCTTGGGTCTCCGTGAGCCTCAAGCCTCTGCAGTCCACGCGTCTCTCTGCCTCTCCCGTCCATGCTTGTCTCTGCCTCTCTTGTAGTGGCTCCGGGCCTTTCTCCTCCCCGCCGCCAGGTGTCCCCCATCCCGCTGATTGGGGGGAAGGACCCGGTGCTCTCCGTCGCCGGCTGGTGGGTGGGGGTGGTACACCCCGTCCTTCACGGTTCCGCGGGCCCGTTCAGGCCGAGGCTTCAGGGGCGGGATGCCACACTCCCCCCCCGTTTGCTCAAGCCCCTGGTCTCCGGGGAACCCGCCCAGACAGGCATCCCGACGTGACAGGGCGTCGGCGTTGGCATGCTCCCGGCCCGGTCGGTGGTCCACCCGGAACCGGAAATCCTGGAGAGCCAGGAACCACCGTGTCACCCGGGCGTTTGTGTTCTTGGCCCCCGCCATCCACTTCAGGGGGGCGTGGTCGGTGACCAAGGTGAACTCCCTCCCCAGGAGGTAGTAGCGCAACTTCTCCAGGCACCATTTAATGGCCAGGGCCTCCTTCTCTACGGTGGAGTAATTGCGCTCGTTGGGGAGGAGCTTCCGGCTGACGTAGGTTATTGGGTGCTCCTCTCCGGCCCGGACCTGGGACAAGACCCCCCCAAGTCCCACCTCCGAGGCGTCTGTGTGAACAATCACAGGGAGGTTAAAGTCAGGTGTGATTAGTACCGGTTCTGAGCACAGAGCCTCCCGGAGCGTCTTGAACGCCCGGTCCGCCGCCTCTGACCAGGTAACCCGGTCTGGTAAGGCCTTACGGGTTAGGTCGTTCATGGGGCTGGCCAGCGTGGCGTACCCGGGAATGAAGCGCTGATAGTAGCCCACCAGCCCCAAGAACGCCTTTACCTGCTTCTTAGTCCCGGGTTGCGGCCAGGCCCGTATGGCGGCTACCTTGCCTTCCTGCGGCCGCACTGTCCCTCTCCCGACCCGGTACCCCAGGTACGTCGTCTCCTCTCTCCCGAGGCGACATTTGGCCGGGTTAGCGGTGAGGCCCGCCTTGCGCAGCTCTCCCAGCACGGCCCTTAGCTGGCGGACGTGGATGTCCCAGCTGGGGCTGTAGATGATGATGTCATCGATGTATGCCGCCGCGTAATCCTGGTGGGGCCTCAGGAGCTGGTCCATCATCCGCTGGAATGTGGCTGGGGCGCCGTGTACCCCGAAGGGGAGGACGGTGTACTGGTACAGTCCCCCCGGGGTGGAGAACGCCGTCTTTTCCCGGGCCGCCCGGGTCAACGGCACCTGCCAGTACCCCTTGGTCAGGTCCAGGGTCGACAGGTACCGTGCCGGACCCAGGCGCTCGATAAGTTCGTCGACCCGGGGCATGGGGTAGGCGTCGAACTCCGATGCCTCGTTCAGCCGCCTGAAGTCATTACAGAACCTAAAGGTTCCATCCGGCTTGGGCACCAGGACCACCGGGCTGCACCAGGCGCTGCGTGACTCCTCTATCACGCCGAGCTGCAGCATTCGGCGCACCTCGGCCCGTATGGCCTCCCTCCGGGCCTCTGGGATCCTGTAGGGCGGAACCCTTACCCTTATGCCTGGTGCCGTCCGGATGTCGTGGTGGGTGGCGGCAGTCCTCCCCGGCAGGTCGGAGAACACGTCCCGATGCTGGAGGACGATCTCGTCCAGGTCGTGTCTCTGGGCCGGGCTGAGGTCCTCCCCCACCGGGACCTCCGGGATCTCCTGCCGGGCCGCCAGGGACAAGGGAGCGGGGTCGGCGGGTGTCGGCTCCCCACCCCTCCACTGCTTCAGGAGATTGATATGATATAGCTGCGTCGGCTTCCGCCTCCCTGGCTGGCGGACCCGGTAGTTCACCTCGCCCACGCGTTCCACCACCTCGTAGGGTCCCTGCCACTTTGCCAGGAACCGGCACTCCGCCGTGGGGACCAGGACCAGGACCAGTTCCCCTGGCTGAAAGGTCCTCAGCTGGGCTCCTCGATTGTAGACCCTCGCCTGGGCCTGCTGCGCTTGCTGGAGGTGCCTCCGGACGATGGGCCACACCCGGGCCATGCGGTCACGCACCTGCTCCACGTGGTCCACGGTGGTGCGGTGGGGGGACGGCTGGCTCTCCCAGGCCTCCTTGGCGATGTCCAGGATCCCGCGGGGCCTCCGCCCGTACAGCAGCTCGAAGGGGGAGAACCCGGTGGACGCCTGGGGGACCTCCCGTACCGCGAACAGTACGTGGGGTAGTAGTTGGTCCCAATTTTTCCCGTCGGCCTGCATGGTCTTCTTAAGCATCTGCTTAAGGGTCTTGTTAAACCGCTCGACCAGGCCGTCCGTCTGGGGGTGGTACACCGAGGTCCGGAGCTGCTTCACCTGCAGGAGCCTGAGGACCTCCTTCATCACCCGTGACATGAAGCACGACCCCTGATCGGTGAGCACCTCCTTTGCTATCCCCACCCGGCTGAAGAGGAGCATAAGTTCACGGGCGACCGCCTTGGTGGTGGCGGCGCGCAGGGGAAGGGCCTCGGGGTACCGGGTGGCGTAGTCAACTAGCACCAGGATATAGCGGTGGCCCCGGCTGGTCTTGGGAAGGGGGCCCACGATGTCTAAGGCCAAACGCTCGAAGGGGGTCTCGATGATGGGCATGGGAATGAGGGGGTGTCTAGCGATGGCCCGGGGGGCTACCCGCTGGCACTCGGGGCATCCCTGGCAGTGGCGCTCAACATCCCGCTTGACCCCCGGCCAATAGAACCTGGCTAGGACCCGCTCCCGGGTCTTGTCCATGCCCAGGTGGGCCCCCAGGAGGTGGGTGTGGGCCATAAAAAGCACTTTACTGACGTAGGAACGGGGCACCACTAGCTGTTCCCTCACTCCCCCCTCCCCGGAGGCTACTCGATACAACAGACCCCCCCTGGTGCTGAAGTGCGGGTGTGGTGTGTGACTCACCGAGTCTCGGGCCTGCCCGTCATGAACCAGGACGTGGCTCCAGGCGTGCTTGAGGGCCTCATCCTGGAGCTGTGCGGTGGCGAACTGGCCGGGTCGGGACGAGCCTTCCCCCCCCTCTGGTAAGAAGTCCGAGAACTCAGTAAGGGGGGAGCTCTCCGGGTCTTCCGGTGGGTCTGGTTGCTCGGAGGCTGTGAGGGTCTCCGGGGTGTCGGGGGTAGGTTCCGGTGTCTCGCTCCGGACGGGTCCTCTCGCCGTGCGCGCCGGGGTCCCCGGTGGGGAAGGTCCGTTCCCCTCCGATCCCTCGTCCTCCGCCGTCAGCTCCCCCGGGGACGATGGGCGCCGGGTGGCCCCGTAGGCCTGCCGAACCCCCCGCGCCCCTCTGCGGGGAGGGCCTCTCCAGCTCCGTAGCTCCCGCGTCGGGTCCCACAGCCGGTGGAAAATCGGGCAGTCCCTTCCGATTAACACGGGGACCGGTAGGTGGGGGACAATCCCCGCCCGGATCGTGAATACCCCATGGGTGGTGCGGACTACCACGTGGCATGTGGGGTATGTCCGGATGTCCCCGTGGACGCAGGCCACCTCCATCGGATCCCCGGCCTTCCCGCCCGCCAGGTCGGGGCGAAGGAGGGTAACCGCACTGCCGGTGTCCAAGAGGGCCTGCGTGTCCTGGTTCATTACCCGCGCCGGGATGGTCGGACTCCCAGATGTTCCCTGCGTCCAGCAGGTCGCCAACATGCACGTGTGGTCCGCCCCCGGGTCCGCGTACGCTGACGGCATCGACACATCACGTCCCCTCGGGCAGTAGCGAGCGATGTGGCCGTACTGGCCGCACCCGAAGCAGCGCCGCACCTCCCGGTTCTCCGGTACTCCGCTCAGTGGGGTGACGCCGGGAGCCGGGTTGCCGCTGGGGGGCCCCCTCGGGGCTTGGCCGGTCACGGCGCGCCGTGGGGCTGGGGCGGACCCGGCGTTCAGGAGCTGGGCCACCTGCCAGTTCTCCAGCTGGAGGACCAGGTCGTCCACGGTGGCAGGGTGATGGTGGGCCAGCACGCGGCGGGCGTCCGGCGGGAGTCGCCGCAGGGTGTGGTCAATGATCACCCGGTCGATCGGGCTGGGGCCCTCTCCCGCTGTCAGCCACCGCTTCACCAGCCGGCTGTGCTGGGCGATCTGGGTGCGCACAGCTCCCTGCGCGTCAAACCGCCAATCCTGCGCGCGTTGCGCGCGCGCCGCGAGGTTGTGGCCGTAGTAGGCCAGTATGGCCTGTTTGAGCGCCGGGTACTGGCGGGCGACGTCCGCCGGCAGGTCCTGGCTCGCCTGCTGGGCGGGTCCGGTGAGGAACGGCGCCACAATGTGCGCCCACTGCTCCTCTGGCCAGCCTTCCCTCTGTGCGGTCCGCTCGAAGACCTCGAGGTAAGCCTCCACGTCGTCTTCCGGTCCCAGCTTCGTGAGGCGGCTGGTCGGGGCGGCGGTCGGCGCAGCACGGACGGCGTGCTGGGTCAGCCGCAGAACAGCTTCGCGGAGCAGGGCGAGGCTCTCGGTGGTCTCCCGCTGGTGTTGCTGGGCAGCCAGCGCCGCGGCTCCGTCCGGGTTCTGCATGGTGGGGTAGTAGTAGTGGGAACGCTCAAGATGCCCGCATCCTCCACCATATGTGGTATCCGGGAATGAAGAATGCGCCGGGATTCAGTGAAACACGTGGCAACGGATGGTTTAAGCCGACTTTCGGCGTTTATTTCAATAAACAAAGAGGATAAGGGTGCGCTTGGGTCTCCGTGAGCCTCAAGCCTCTGCAGTCCACGCGTCTCTCTGCCTCTCCCGTCCATGCTTGTCTCTGCCTCTCTTGTAGTGGCTCCGGGCCTTTCTCCTCCCCGCCGCCAGGTGTCCCCCATCCCGCTGATTGGGGGGAAGGACCCGGTGCTCTCCGTCGCCGGCTGGTGGGTGGGGGTGGTACACCCCGTCCTTCACGGTTCCGCGGGCCCGTTCAGGCCGAGGCTTCAGGGGCGGGATGCCACAACACACACACTCACACCCAAGATGGAGCCTCATCCTGGGGAAGCCTCATCCTGGGGCAAGACACACACACACACTCACACCCAAC
>NC_044070.1:204283-301783 GCF_902167405.1 Gadus morhua
GCGGCGGCTCCACCCGGGCCCACGCCCTAGGCTTCCGTGCTCACCGCGGCGGCCCTCCTACTCGTCGCGGCGTAGCCCACGTGGCTCCGATCGCCAGCGACGGCCGGGTATGGGCCCGACGCTCCAGCGCCATCCATTTTCAGGGCTAGTTGATTCGGCAGGTGAGTTGTTACACACTCCTTAGCGGATTCCGACTTCCATGGCCACCGTCCTGCTGTCTATATCAACCAACACCTTTTCTGGGGTCTGATGAGCGTCGGCATCGGGCGCCTTAACCCGGCGTTCGGTTCATCCCGCAGCGCCAGTTCTGCTTACCAAAAGTGGCCCACTGGGCACTCGCATTCCACGCCCTGCTCCAAGCCAGCGAGCAGGGCCTCTTACCCATTTAAAGTTTGAGAATAGGTTGAGATCGCCTAATCCTGGGGCAACACACACACACACACACACACCCAAGTGATGGAGCCTTTACCGTGTGGAGCCTCATCCTGGGGCAAGACACACACACACACACACACCCAAGTGATGGAGCCTTTACCGTGTGGAGCCTTATCATGGGGAGCCTAATCCTGGGGCAACACACACACACACACACACACACACACACACACACCCAAGTGATGGAGCCTTTACCGTGTGGAGCCTTATCATGGGGAGCCTAATCCTGGGGCAACACACACACACACACACACCCAAGTGATGGAGCCTTTACCGTGTGGAGCCTAATCATGGGTACTGCCCTGTGTATTGTATTAAGTCACAGCAAGGCCCTAATGTCCCCAGTGCTATTGGAGGTCAAAACCATGTCTCTTTGAACATGTTTTTACCACTAAAACACACACTTGAGGTGAAAATACACCATCAAATCTGCTTTTAGTTGAAGAAAACACATTTATCACAATTGTACAATTTAAAACCATTTAAATCACCACAGAACCTCAATTTAAGTTACACAAGTATATATTCTAGCACTGATAATTAAAAGTTAAACTGTGTTCTCCAGTCAGAGAGGATGTGTTTTGCTGTTTGTGGAGACCAATGATCATGCACGCTAGTTTTAAACATTTCCTCAGGTATGTTAGAAAGATGTGTATACTGCTCAATCCATGAGTTAATACAAGAGAGTACATGTGTACTTCTACTACGAAAACAGGTCATACCGTCAGTCACAAAGGCTGTGGGGGGAAGGGGCATTTTCGCTTATTTGGGAAGACGTCAGCACAATTGCTGAACTCTTCCCAAATGAGCGAAAATGCCCCTGTTTTTTGCGAAATAAAAAATATATACACAAAAAATACATACACAGAGCTCCAAGTACTGCCCTGTGTATTGTATTAAGTCACAGCAAGGCCCTAATGTCCCCAGTGCTATTGGAGGTCAAAACCATGTCTCTTTGAACATGTTTTTACCACTCAAACACACACTTGAGGTGAAAATACACCATCAAATCTGCTATTAGTTGAAGAAAACACATTTATCACAATTGTACAATTTAAAATTGCACCTGACGCACCTAACCACCCCCCGGCCTAAACCAACGAGCTATTTTACCCAGGCAGCTAAGCGCACCTACCAGGGACACTCGTATCAAACAACCCTGTAAGCTTTAGGAGTCCTTCAAAGAGTTAATTTGACACTAAGAGGGAGCAACACCTGGGCTGTGTGTGAGAGACACTTAAGATGTCAAGTGTCAGGTGAGGTGTGAGGTGTCAACATAGAGAGAGACACTTGAGGTGAAATTACACAAGCCTTTACTTGAAGAAAAAACATTTATCACATGTACAATACAAAACCAAGTTAGTTAGAACAAATCCTCAATTTTAAGCTACACAAGCTTTCCCTGAACAAGCCATCAGCACTAACAAAAACACATATGAAACATTTCACCAAACAGGGACATGTCATACGTGTCTCTGAAGGCAGATGCCCTGTAAGCTTTAAGAGTCCATCAAAGAGTTCCTTTGAAACTAAGAGGGAGCAACTCCTCTTCATCTGGAGATATAGTCCTGGTTGCAAGAAAAAGAGTCACATGCCTATTTCTCCATTCAATACCAAACTGCAATGTTTACGTTTACGTTTGAGTTCTTTTTGGAGTACTTGATCAACTTGCCCGGCGGCTGTTTGGTGTGGCAATCACATCTGCTGTCCTCACAGTCATGTCTGCACCACGCTCGGCCTTTGAACGTGTCCTAGAATCACAATAGCTTCAAGGTAGTACAACACAAGAATTTTATCTGCAGAATACAATTAGTCAGCATCCTATTCAGACAGTTTATCCATACATGCCAAGAATTGATCCTTGGCCTGGACCAGTATATATTCTAGCACTGATAATTAAAAGTTAAACTGTGTTCTCCAGTCAGAGAGGATGTGTTTTGCTGTTTGTGGAGACCAATGTATATGATCATTCACGCTAGTTTTAAACATTTCCTCAGGTATGTTGGAAAGATGTGGATACTGCTCAATCCATGAGTTAATACAAGAGAGCACTTGTTTCTTATGGCTGGGAAGATGTTTTGAGAAAGAGATCAACGGCATAACTACGACAGCCTTTGGAAATCTTTCTTGTGCAACTTTAAAAATGTTTTCCAAATCTTTCTTTACCTGCTCTAATTTGTAGCCGTCTGCATGATTAATTCCAAATGAAAGAATTACTTTCAGGACAGTGTCTGTTTTCTCTGTTTTCTTCAACATGTGCAAGGCATGGCTAAATTTGGCACCTGGATAAGAATCTATCTGTACTTTCTCATCATTACATTTTGGTAGCCTTGACATATTTGAATCTCCAATGATCAATACTGGTCTCTGGATGCTTAGCTTCCAATTTCCAAATTTGTCATTGAAATGCTCATGTCTTGTAAACAAGGCTTTAGCTCTATACAATTTCTCAAATTTCTCCTGAATCATCACTTTAGCTCTGTCTGCCGCATCAATATCCAGTTCAACCAACTCTTGAGTCACCCACTTCACTGCCATAGTCCAAGCCTCCTCCCAGTTTTTGGTATCGCCACTGAATTTGAAATCTCCCAATACAACTTCAAAATGTCTAGCAATAACTTCAATGGTATCCTCAGTCCATTCACTACAAGCTGCATTAACTTGGGTGTGAACCTTCCCATCTGTTGGTTTGGTTTGCACAGCCAATCTAAGGCGCTTGTAAGCTTGTTTAATGTCTTTTTTTTCCAACGTTTTGAATTTCAAGCAATAACCTAGGTGCTGACTTACCTTGACATACCTTTTAAATGTCTTGGCAAGACTTCTAGTCACTTCCTTCTGCTCTGCCATGTCTTTTTGTGTTCTGAACAACACAAAAAGAAAAATGCAAGGTATATCAAAAAGATTGTTTTACCTTCTTGATATCCTTGTTTAGAAGATTCTTGTTTCCTTCTTGATCAGAAATAGCAATTAAAATTGCTTTTGCAGGCTATTGCCAAGGAATAACAGCGCTTTAGAAGTAGAAGGTAGCAATTAGAATTGCTTTTGATTCAATGGATGTTCAAGAAATATGCTCTTCGGAAGTTCAGTAGATTTCTGCTGGTAGATTTCTGTTGGAAGTAGCAGGAACCCTCTTGCTTCAGAAATGTCGGTGAGTGAATTCTTTCAAAATCATTCCAGTATTTATGATGTAGAAGTCTTTGCTCATTGGTTAACAGGGCCCCAGTGCAGTGAAGCCCCTCCCTTATTCATGTGCTGCTTTAGAAATTGTCAATGGGCCATTCTAATTGGTTGACATCTTTCGGGGAAGGGCTAGGGCTAGTTTAACTCAAAGAAAGATAATAAATGATAAAAAATGTACAGACACAATTATTATCTTTTCCAGACCTTGGGGAATGTGTGATTTAAATGATGAATCAAATGTGGAGGAAAAAGCCAATCTTGGAAAAAGTCGAAAAAAAACAAAAATAAGGCAAAAACGTTTTTATTCCCATTCTGAGTCTAAGTCCACAAGGATATACATTCAAAAAACAGGTCATACTGTCATCAATCATAACTATAAATATACAATCACACACAAATTATATTAACCTTGTTTCTGTAATTATTACATTAGAATGAACTGTATTCATTCTCCCTGTATCTTAAAAACGAATCCCTCCCCTCTTAACTGAGAGAGGTTAAGTTAATGACCCGGTTTCTGTCCAATATCCACCCATTGTATTACAAATTGACTTGGCCTTAGGTCACTCACACTCCCAGTGCAGTGAAGCCCCACCCTTATTCATGTCTGTACATGACCTGTACATGACCTGTACATGACCTGTACAGACACAATTATTATCTTTTCCAGACCTTGGGGAATGTGTGATTTAAATGATGAATCAAATGTGGAGGAAAAAGCCAATCTTGGAAGTCGAAAAAAAAACAAAAATAAGGCAAAAACGTTTTTATTCCCATTCTGAGTCTAAGTCCACAAGGATATACATTCAAAAAACAGGTCATACTGTCATCAATCATAACTATAAATATACAATCACACACAAATTATATTAACCTTGTTTCTGTAATTATTACATTAGAATGAACTGTATTCATTCTCCCTGTATCTTAAAAACGAATCCCTCCCCTCTTAACTGAGAGAGGTTAAGTTAATGACCCGGTTTCTGTCCAATATCCACCCATTGTATTACAAATTGACTTGGCCTTAGGTCACTCACACTCCCAGTGCAGTGAAGCCCCACCCTTATTCATGTCTGTACATGACCTGTACATGACCTGTACATGACCTGTACAGACACAATTATTATCTTTTCCAGACCTTGGGGAATGTGTGATTTAAATGATGAATCAAATGTGGAGGAAAAAGCCAATCTTGGAAAAAGTCGAAAAAAAACAAAAATAAGGCAAAAACGTTTTTATTCCCATTCTGAGTCTAAGTCCACAAGGATATACATTCAAAAAACAGGTCATACTGTCATCAATCATAACTATAAATATACAATCACACACAAATTATATTAACCTTGTTTCTATAATTATTACATTAGAATGAACTGTATTCATTCTCCCTGTATCTTAAAAACGAATCCCTCCCCTCTTAACTGAGAGAGGTTAAGTTAATTCAAGTCAATATCCACCCATTGTATTACAAATTGACTTGGCCTTAGGTCACTCACACTCCCAGTGCAGTGAAGCCCCACCCTTATTCATGTGCTGCTTTAGAAAATAGTTTTTTGTGAATTAAAAAAAGGCAAAAACGTTTTCATTCCCAATACAAGAGAGTACATGTGTACTTCTACTACGAAAACAGGTCATACCGTCAGTCACAAAGGCTTTGGGAAAACAGGGGCATTTTCGCTTATTTGGGAAGAGGTCAGCACAATTGCGGACCTCTTCCCAAATGAGCGAAAATGCCCCTGTTTTTTGTGAATTCAAATATATACACAAAAAATACATACACAGAGCTCCAAGTACTGCCCTGTGTATTGTATTAAGTCACAGCAAGGCCCTAATGTCCCCAGTGCTATTGGAGGCCAAAACCATGTCTCTTTGAACATGTTTTTACCACTCAAACACACACTTGAGGTGAAAATACACCATCAAATCTGCTTTTAGTTGAAGAAAACACATTTATCACAATTGTACAATTTAAAACCATTTAAATCACCACAGAACCTCAATTTAAGTTACACAAGTCTTCCCAAAATAAGTGTTTTTTGTGAATAAAAAAAAAGTGCAAAAAAAAAAAAAAGTGACTTCCAGACCGTTTGCCATCAACCGCACCACTCAGTCCGAGATCGGGACCCGTTTCGGCTCTTACGCGACGTTGTCCCGCTGCTCTGGAGCCTCCCCAAGACTTCCAGACCGTTTGCCATCAACCGCACCACTCAGTCCGAGATCGGGACCCGTTTCGGCTCTTACGCGACGTTGTCCCGCTGCTCTGGAGCCTCCCCAAGACTTCCAGACCGTTTGCCATCAACCGCACCACTCAGTCCGAGATCGGGACCCGTTTCGGCTCTTACGCGACGTCGTCCCGCTGCTCTGGAGCCCCTGGAATACTTCCAGACCGTTGGCCACCAACCGCACCACTCAGTCCGAGATCGGGACCCGTTTCGGCTCTTACGCGACGTCGTCCCGCTGCTCTGGAGCCTCCCCAAGACTTCCAGACCGTTTGCATTCAACCGCACCACTCAGTCCGAGATGGGGACTCATCTCGGACTCAAACTCACAAAGTTAGCCTCCTCTGGAGCTCAGCGAAAAATAGAATCCCAGGCGTTTCGCGTTTTGAATTTTACAGTGAGCGGACTGCTATTTTCCTTGTTTTCGGTTATTTTTCATTTTCGTTTTTAGCCTATTCTATGTCATTTCTTCAATTTAATTCGTTTTCTGATGATTATTTTTGCCATTTATTTCATTTATTTCGTTTCCTGGTGATTGTTTTATCCATTTCTTTCATTTATTTCGTTTTCTGGTGATTGTTTCAGCCTTTTCTCTTCTTTCTGTCTGGTTTACAGTGACCCTTGTGGTCCAGGGCCCACCCAGCAAAAAGCACAATGCTTTGGGTGACGGGAGCCGAGCCACAACAGATCCCCTACCACCCCAGACATCAACCGGACCCCCCCTGACGAGGACCTGGCCCTCCCGGACCGGGGAGGGCCAGGACCAGCTTTTGTTTATGTTGTACATCTTCCTGGTTGTAAATTAACACCTTTTTTGCATCATACTCAGTATGGTGTCCGTCTATGTGTTGTGACCTTGAGCCGGTCGTAACATAATGGGGGCTCGTCCAAAGTTTAGTGTAGGTGAGTTTGACCAATGTTTTTCATTTTGTCTGTTTGTTAGGAGGTCCATGCTTCTGTTGCCACATGAGGTAGGGTTCACAATTATTATCTTTTCCAGACCTTGGGGAATGTGTGATTGAAATGATGAATCAAAATGTGAAGTGCAAATGTTAATAAAATATCTTGAAAGTGTATCTCTGTCTTTGGAAAAAAAGCGTTTGTTGAAGTTTACCAAAATGAGAGAAACCTCAGCAGTCCTCGAGAATGAATAAGATTTTTAATTGATATATCTCTAAAGATACAAAACAGGATATCACCACAGAACCTCAAAAACAAAAATCAGCACTAAAAAACACATATGAAACATTTCACCAAAATGGGTCATTTCACGCTTTTGGAGTCCTCATCCCAATCCTTTAAAGAGCCATCAGCACAAACAAACACACAGATGAAACATTTCACCAACCAGGGACATGTCATATGTGTCTCTGAAGGCTGATGCCCTCTAAGCTTTAGGAGTCACCCGCCGCCCCACCACCCCCCAAAGGTCAAAGGCCACGCATCATATTCAGAAAGTTTATCCATACATGCCAAGAATTGATCCACTAAAAAAAAAATGAAACATCTCACCAAACGGGTCATGGTACGATTTTGGAGTCCTCATCCCTATCCTTTAAAGAGCCATCAGCACAAACAAACACACAGATGAAACATTTCACCAACCAGGGACATGTCATATGTGTCTCTGAAGGCTGATGCCCTGCTAGAGCCAGTCAAGGTCCGACCCCTCATTGTTAAAAGATTTTTTGTTGACTCCATAGTCAAACAGAACTTCCTCACCCACTGGCAAGTCCTTGGTTGCAATGAAAAGGATCACATCCTTCATTTCTCCCTCCACCACACAGTGCAGGGGCTTGATGTTCGATTTCTTTTTGGAATGATTCAGCAGCCTGCCAAATGTTCTCTTGTCAGGGTGGCAATGACACCTGTCTGAGTGGGCATCAATGCACATTGGCTGTCCTTTACTGTTCCGGAAAAAGAAGATATATCCAGTCTCCTTTCCAGTTGTGTTTTTGTGTATGTTCTCGCCCTCCTTTCCACTAACAACAGGCCCATGATAATCACATACAACCTCGCCTTTCTTAAAAGTGCGGGTCGTAATGATCCCATCGCCCTTCTCTTCAAACTGTGTGATGTGCAGTCCTTTCCAGTCTTGTGTTTTCACCAATGTCTGGATCTGTTTGTTGCCCATGATGCGGTCCTCAGATCCAGATGGTGCCCAGTTCTCCACAACCTCAGTGCTGATGTTGGCAGCGTTGCACTTCCATCCCTGCTTTTTGACCCATGTTTCGACACGCTCTTTCGTTGGCCTCCTCCGATTGAATTGTTCTGTCAAAATAAGTAACAAAAGTGTTGTTAGCTATGAACACAATAATTTAAAATCTCATTTCATGCAATCAGTTTTTCTTGAAAGTAATGTTGAATATGTGAAGTCAAATACTTACCATGGGTGTGTTTTACACGCATTTTAAATTGCTCTTTCACCCAGTGCGTGTAAAGCGACCGCTGATTGTCCTCCGAGGTCTCCCTGCGGAGTCTCACTTTTGGGATTTGACCACTCAGTGTCACAGGGTGTTTTTCCAAGAGGGACTTGAATGCCTTGTGGAATTTTACTTTGTTATTTTCCTCAGGAATCCTCTCTAAATCGATCACTAGCTGTCTCAAGGATGGCTGAGGGAGAGCACAATGGTCACCATGGCTGGAAGACTCCACTGACTGAGGGCCGGTCCCTTCTCCAAGAGCCTCCTGACGGGTCCCTTCTCCGGAAGGCCCAGCACTATATAAAAATAAAACACAACAATGAGATAATAAGAAAACCATGTGTGTGTCTACATATAGAATGTGGTGTGCATGACTATGTTGGCATTATGTTGACAAATATGAAATAATCACCTTGACTTCTTCTGCTTCCGTAATTTCTTCAGCAGACCAGCAGCCATCACAATGGATTCAAGAGATTTCATCCTGTAATGTTTGTCAGCTGTTGTGCCAGAATGGGCCAGGTAGTCAGAAACTGCTTTCTTCTGAGGGTCATCCAGGCGGTTAGCTGCTGTCTCAAATACCCTCCGTACAACCTGGCTGCTCACCCGGGGGACGTTGCACTTTTGCTGGAGCTTTATCAGATCACCAGCTGCATTGTAAATTGGCGTACCGCGGGAGGACACAAAGAAAAAATCATCTCCATCCTTCTCATCCTGCTCATCTCGCTTACGTTTCCTTTCGCCAGCAAGGAGCTGTGGCCGCACTTTGGTGTAATATTTCTCAAACCACGCCTCCTCCTTCTTGGACAGGACAATTGAGACCACAAAATGTGCAGCCGTCTTGTGGTCCTTTACAAAAACGATTGAATCATCATCTGCGTGTTTCCGTTCAAGCCATTCCTTGACCTGTAACAAAAAGAGGATATGCCATTGATTAGGAAATGTAAGTCAAAAAAAAGAAAATGTCAGGGTAAATGTATCAATAGAGCACATAAGAGCACAATAGAGCAGTAACACTCACCTTCATGTTCTGCACCACACATGGCCGTTGGCAGTGCCTTAGTATGACAATTGCCTCAAGATAATACAGCACAAATATGCACTCAGTCCTACTCAGGGAGGAAGAAGAACTGTCATCAAGTTGATTCATGATTTTCACTAAGTCACCTTCACTTTTATCAAGAACAGCCAAGCATTCACGAGGTGTGGGTTGACTTTTGTCAAACAACAAGGCATGCCTCTTTTGCACAATTTCTTTGCTCGCTTGCTTAGAGAGGACACTCTGTGAAGAAGTTAAAAAACTCAAATATAACGTGCACTTATTGTAGAGCTCCCTGTCATCCTGTCTCAAGCCGGTCCTTGTCAAGTGGAACTCCAAGAACCTTTTCAAGCACTTGATGTAATTTCCTGATGTTTGTGCCTTATACCCTGCCTTAGCCTGTTGACCCAGGAAGTCTCTGAGCTTCTCTCTGTCATTGACAAACTTCAAAGATGGTTCCGTAGGATCAGCAAAATACAGGTACCGGGAAACAGTGTCAACCTCCTGTTGGTACTTTGCATTTTCGTAATCATTCTTTAGGTAGTCGGCAAAGCGCTTGAGCAATGGATGATCTGCTGAATGCTTTTTCAAAATGCCTAAATCCTTCGCTTTCACCATTTTGTCTTTGGTATACGTTTTCTCTTGTCTACATTGAAAAAGCTCATTGCTGCCGCAAGATTCAACATCAGATGGCTCTGTCTCTCCGGGTGCCTCCCCAGGGCATTCAGAAAGGGTTTCGGTGACCAACCTTGGATTACCAATGGGCAGAGGAGGAGGGACTCCTGTCACAAACAAGTGATGGTTTTTCAGCTCCTCAATCAATCCTTTGAGTGGATTTGGTGATGAGACGATTTGCTTCAGGACTGCATAACTAAAAGCCCGTCCATTCTTCAGGAGGTCACACACATCTTTCTTGGCCTTTTCAACCACCTCTAGGATCTGTGGTGGTGTCTTATCCTTCATGCAGACTCTGCGCAGGTGACAGGATAGAGAGTCTTGGGTCCTCAAACAAACTGGGCAGAGTAGATAGTGTCTAAGTGGAGCTGCAGATTTCCTGGTAAAAGAAAAGAAATACGTTCATTCAGAAGTCATCACAACAAAACACAACACACATACAGGGAGAATGAATACAGTTCCTCCTAATGTAATAATTATTAAACAAGGTTAATATAATTTGTATGTGATTGTATATTTATAGTTATGATTGATATTTCCACGACAGTAATACTTCATGAGCAATTACACTATATATATATATATAAAGAGAGGCATTAAATATTACTTACTTTTCCCCAGCCATTTCTTAAGATGAGACAGTGAGTGAAGATGAATCCCTGGAAGAATGATGGCTGTTCAGAAGAAAGAAAAATTAGAACAATAACCTTTAAGAATGTAAGCTTTAGCTCTCTAGGCAGAATGGTCAAATCAAATTGAGCAAATTAAGAATGTTAGCTTTAGTTCTCTGGGCAGAATGGTCAAATCAAATGTAGCAAATTAAAAAGGCTTTTTGAAGAGAAAACCCTTCTTGATCAGAAATAGCAATTAAAATTGCTTTTGCAGGCTATTGCCAAGGAATAACAGCGCTTTAGAAGTAGAAGGTAGCAATTAGAATTGCTTTTGATTCAATGGATGTTCAAGAAATATGCTCTTCGGAAGTTCAGTAGATTTCTGCTGGTAGATTTCTGTTGGAAGTAGCAGGAACCCTCTTGCTTCAGAAATGTCGGTGAGTGAATTCTTTCAAAATCATTCCAGTATTTATGATGTAGAAGTCTTTGCTCATTGGTTAACAGGGCCCCAGTGCAGTGAAGCCCCTCCCTTATTCATGTGCTGCTTTAGAAATTGTCAATGGGCCATTCTAATTGGTTGACATCTTTCGGGGAAGGGCTAGGGCTAGTTTAACTCAAAGAAAGATAATAAATGATAAAAAATGTACAGACACAATTATTATCTTTTCCAGACCTTGGGGAATGTGTGATTTAAATGATGAATCAAATGTGGAGGAAAAAGCCAATCTTGGAAAAAGTCGAAAAAAAACAAAAATAAGGCAAAAACGTTTTTATTCCCATTCTGAGTCTAAGTCCACAAGGATATACATTCAAAAAACAGGTCATACTGTCATCAATCATAACTATAAATATACAATCACACACAAATTATATTAACCTTGTTTCTGTAATTATTACATTAGAATGAACTGTATTCATTCTCCCTGTATCTTAAAAACGAATCCCTCCCCTCTTAACTGAGAGAGGTTAAGTTAATGACCCGGTTTCTGTCCAATATCCACCCATTGTATTACAAATTGACTTGGCCTTAGGTCACTCACACTCCCAGTGCAGTGAAGCCCCACCCTTATTCATGTGCTGCTTTAGAAATTGTCAATAGGCCATTCTAATTGGTTGACATCTTTCGGGGAAGGGCTAGGGCTAGTTTAACTCAAAGAAAGATAATAACTGTACAGACACAATTATTATCTTTTCCAGACCTTGGGGAATGTGTGATTTAAATGATGAATCAAATGTGGAGGAAAAAGCCAATCTTGGAAGTCGAAAAAAAACAAAAATAAGGCAAAAACGTTTTTATTCCCATTCTGAGTCTAAGTCCACAAGGATATACATTCAAAAAACAGGTCATACTGTCATCAATCATAACTATAAATATACAATCACACACAAATTATATTAACCTTGTTTCTGTAATTATTACATTAGAATGAACTGTATTCATTCTCCCTGTATCTTAAAAACGAATCCCTCCCCGCTTAACTGAGAGAGGTTAAGTTAATGACCCGGTTTCTGTCCAATATCCACCCATTGTATTACAAATTGACTTGGCCTTAGGTCACTCACACTCCCAGTGCAGTGAAGCCCCACCCTTATTCATGTCTGTACATGACCTGTACATGACCTGTACATGACCTGTGCAGACACAATTATTATCTTTTCCAGACCTTGGGGAATGTGTGATTTAAATGATGAATCAAATGTGGAGGAAAAAGCCAATCTTGGAAAAAGTCGAAAAAAAACAAAAATAAGGCAAAAACGTTTTTATTCCCATTCTGAGTCTAAGTCCACAAGGATATACATTCAAAAAACAGGTCATACTGTCATCAATCATAACTATAAATATACAATCACACACAAATTATATTAACCTTGTTTCTATAATTATTACATTAGAATGAACTGTATTCATTCTCCCTGTATCTTAAAAACGAATCCCTCCCCTCTTAACACATCTTCAAAAACACAGGTAAGAACACGCCCCTTTCAGCTTGCAACAATAGCTTGAGGGGAGGAGGGGGAGGAGCTCTATGAAACAGGCATTATAAATACTGGAATTTCATGGTGAAGAATTTACTTTCAAGATTTTCTGAAGCACGAAGGCTGTTGCCATTTCCACTGGTCTCATCTTGAAAATGTATCAAAGGTAAGCCTTTCTTTTATTTTTTATGAAAATATGTTGATATGATCTGTAGATATAGAATGCACTCAGCTCTTCATGATCTACAAAAAAGTAATATCTGAATTATTTTCTCTCTACACATACTGAAAATTGGATAGGGGTATTACTTTATTATTTTGCAATATTTGATATAGTACCATTCTCCTTTTTACATTCCATGCTTTGTAATGCCTTGTATGTAATGCCCTGCTAAGTAATGCCTTTTTTTTCTAATTCAAGTAAAACAGCAAACAGGCATTACTTGCTCTGTCCACGCTGTCTCAAAACGCAAGCAAACCTGTCTGTCCATTTGCGGAGGGTATGCTTGAAGGATGGCTCTGATGCAGATGTTAATGCCATTGTTGACAAAGCAAAGCACGATGCAGCTGAGCTCCTACAGAAAGGCAGAATTTTCAAATATTCAGATCTCACTGCAATTACGTCAGATGAAAATACACTCAAAAGGTTGGTGGTTTCGACATTACGTGCTGTGTAATCAGAGTTCTTTTTCAGATACAATTTTTTATATACAGATAGCCTCTTATTGATTTCTTGCTTTCTTTATTGACAGACTGGTTGAGGAGCTGAAACGTCACCATTTGGTTGTGACTGGAGAACCCTGCCCCCCGGCAGAAGCCAACACCGAGCCTGCAACGTCTACTTCAGAGGAAAGCAGCTCTGCTGCCTTAGGCGAGGGAAACAACTGTGACTCTTCCAGGGAGAGTGCAAGTAGCAGTAGTCCCAACAGAAAGACCCGTTCTGGTACTGCTGCCAAGTCAAAGTCTGAATCAGCATTTGACATCCTACAAAAAACAATTGCTGGGCCTAAACCACACAGGTCCACATCCACTAGGCCAACCACGAGCCTTCTTGAGTGTCATCAGGAGGCTCCTGATGACATTGCTGATGAGGCTCCTGATGAAACTCAAGAAAACATTAAAGGAGCAAAGTATTCTGCAGCTGTGAAGCAATCCATGTATGAAAAAGGCCTTTACAATCGACATTCTCTGGATCACCCACTTCTTCAAGCCTTCGCCATGCACCTGAACAAAGAAAAAAACATTCAAAACTACAAACAGGAGGTATGGACCATTAAATATTTCACACTTTTTATGAAAACAGCTATATGCACGTTAACAAAAGATGAAGCTACACATTCATGAGTAATTGAACATGATGTCTTTATTTCCAGGTTGAAAATGTTTCCCGGTTTCTATATTTTGTTAACAACGAGGAAGCATCCCTGCAGTTTGTCTATCAGAGACAGAAACTGGATGTTTTCCTCAAGGAAATCACTGGCCTGACTAAGAGAACACAGTCAAATTACCTCAAGTCCTTGAAAAGATTCCTGAATTTTCACACGGACAGAACCAACCTTCATAGTATGGATGCAGACCTCCATGAAGAGTGCACAGAATATAGTCGTGTCCTCACATCTACGCTGAGACTCCTGAGCAAGCAGGCAAAGAAGGAGATCTTCCAAAAAAGGTTTGATTATTGTAGCTGTATAAATGGTCATCTTTTGCATGGTCCTCTTATCTCATCTTGTTGTAATTTGAGCACATTTAATACCGGTGCATTTACTAAGATACTGGTGTCTCACATCCCATTCTTCACTCTTCTTTTTTTCTCACAGGCACGCCTTTCTGATGGACGAAAATGCGTTGACAACTGAAGACTGTCAGGTTGTATTGGTCCAGGCCAAGGACCCATTCTTGGCATGTATGGATAAACTGTCTGAAGATGATGCTGACGCATTGAATACTGCAGATAAAACGCTTGTGTTGTACTACCTTGAAGCTGTTGTGATTCTAGGACACGTTCAAAGGCCGAGTGTCGTGCAGAACATGACTGTGAGTGAGTGGTTATCCAGGGACAAAGCCATCTCAAAAGAGACAGGTGAGCCACTTTGGGTAGTCGGAGTAAAGGAACACAAGACATCAACGCAACAGGTGGCGACATTTGCGCTGTCAAAGGAGGAGGAGCACGTAAGTTCACAACAATTCTTGCCCGGGCATGTTAGAAGACAAAATATATTTTCTGTTACAGCTGAGCATAATCTCATAATGTCTTTTTCTCCCCTCTATATCATTTATTTTCTCCTACAGTGGTTTGATTTGTACTACAAACGGTTGCGCCCAGTCTTCCAGAGGGCCGCCAGGAAACGAAAGAGGGATGAGGATGAGACGGATCCAAAAGATTTCTTCTTCCTCTCCAGCGTAGGGAAGCAGATTCACCGCCCCTCAACTGACCTGAGCCGGCTGGAAAAAAAGTTTGCTGTCCCAGCGGTGACCAGCCAGATGGCCCGCAGATTCTATGAGACTGCAACAAAGGACATGCCCAGTTCATCAAAAACATTGGTGGCCAGTTACCTTACTCATACCAATGCAACAGCAGAGCAGCATTACCGCTACAAGACAACTGAGAATATGTTAGAGGGCAAAAAAAATTTGACTGCTTTAGCTGTTGCAACGTCTTCTTCAGAGGAAAGCAGCTCTGCTGCCCAGGGAAACGACTCTGACTCTTCCAGGGAGAGAGCAAGTAGCAGTAGTCCCAACAGAAAGACCCGTTCTGGTACTGCTCACAAGTTAAAGTCAGAATCAGCATTTGACATCCTACAAAAAAAGTTTCCTGTAACAATTACTGGGTCTAAACCACACCGGTCCCTTTTGGAGGTGGATGACGTTAGCTGGCGAAAAGCATATAAATATTGGCTGCATGGGCAGCAGAAACTACGACAAGAATACGTTCGCTGTGAGTATATCCTTTCTATATTGCTCCATATTAAAAAACAGATACAAATTCAAAGTTGTCAATTATTGTATTCATGACTAACAAAACTTGTTTTTTTCACAGCAAAATTCCCTTGGCGTCAACCATCAACAAAGTCTCTCCAAAAGTTGATTAAAAATCAGGGATGGGATGGCACAACAAACACCATGCAACTTCTCCGCAGGTGGATACCCTCTGGATCTGGTGAAAATATCATGGACTGCACAGCAATTCAGAAACTTGAAAAGAATCAGAGATGGAAAGGACTTCGTACCCAACAATCTGAAGGGCAGGGCACAAGCGTCATGGCAAAACGCAAGTTTCGTGTTGGTGAAGTGGTGTGTGACTACCATGCGGCTGTTGTCACAGTAAGTGATGGCAAGGAGGACAGCAGATGTGATAGCCACACCAAGCAGCCGCCAGGCAAATTAATCAAGTACTCCGAAAATAACTCAAACGTAACGCCCAAACATTGCCCTTTGGTATTGAATGGAGAGAAAATGCATGTGACTCTTTTTCTTGCAACCAAGATTATTTCTACAGATGAAGAGGTGTTGCTCCCTCTTAGTTTCAAAGGAACTCTTTGATTGACTCTTAAAGCTTACAGGGCATCTGCCTTCAGAGACACGTATGACATGTCCCTGTTTGGTGAAATGTTTCATATGTGTTTTTGTTAGTGCTGATGGCTTGTTCAGGGAAAGCTTGTGTAGCTTAAAATTGAGGATTTTTTCTAACTAACTTGGTTTTGTATTGTACATGTGATAAATGTTTTTTCTGTTGTGATTCTAGGACACGTTCAAAGGCCGAGTGTCGTGCAGAACATGTTTGATTGACTCTTTGATTGACTCTTAAAGCTTACAGGGCATCTGCCTTCAGAGACACGTATGACATGTCCCTGTTTGGTGAAATGTTTCATATGTGTTTTTGTTAGTGCTGATGGCTTGTTCAGGGAAAGCTTGTGTAGCTTAAAATTGAGGATTTGTTCTAACTAACTTGGTTTTGTATTGTACATGTGATAAATGTTTTTTCTTCAAGTAAAGGCTTGTGTAATTTCACCTCAAGTGTCTCTCTCTATGTTGACACCTCACACCTCACCTGACACTTGACATCTTAAGTGTCTCACACACAGCCCACTCTACCTCGCATACAAGTTAATGTATATTTGTGTGCCATGGCTTCAACAGGAAGTGTTGAGGGGGAGGGGGGGACACGTTTGTTAGGAATAGGGATGCTGCTTTCGCTAAACTAGCAGCTCACGTGCTTCCTGCGTTTGTGTTATTAAACTGTTACTTTATGTAACTTTTAATGATATCATCTTGTTAGAAACACGTATATCTGAGAGCCAACCCAGTTGCCAAAAGCATGCGTTGACAGTGTACGTTTCGTGAACACTGGATTACGTCGCATTTCAACATAAAATAGCGTGTTATACACACACACGCACGCACACACACACACACACACACACACAAGCACACAGGGAGAGGTAAGCAAGTGATGTGTTGGAGCTTCTCCAAATAAGAGAAAATGCGAGAGAGAGAGAGAGAGAGAGAGAGAGAGAGAGAGAGAGAGCGAGAGAGAGAGAGAGAGAGAGAGAGAGAGAGAGAGAGAGAGAGAGAGAGAGAGAGAGAGAGTCTTAACGATCATCGTGTGTGTGTGTGTGTGTGTGTGTGTGTGTGTGTGTGTGTGTGTGTGTGTGTGTGTGTGTGTGTGTTGAAGTAACCACCAAATGGTTACTTTAACCCAATTGCAAGTAATATAAACAACACATATGTTAAATTTGTTCCCTTTACCTTTGTTAAATCACATTTATGAATAGAGGTGCCACTCGTTATTGTTTATTTTCGTATTAGCATGTAATAAAATAAGGAAATGCATCATAAAACAGGCATATCTGGGAAATTATCAACATCATTAGAAATTGAAACATACTCAATAACATCTGTCGGAACAACACATTAAAGCCTTTGAACAAAGCCATTATACGTATATCAGTCTATACCACACATGAGGGGCAGAGTCTCACTGTGTGTGTATTGCATATGTATTGTTTGCACTGGTTGCATGTATATTGTGTTTTATATTATTATGTATTATGTATATTGTGTATTTGTCTTTTACGTTTCGGAGCTGGCTGATGCTGATCCTCCTCTTCAAACTCAGTGTCAGACTCTGAATTTTCAGAAATGTTATCCTCACTTTCTGAAACTGTTTCCTCAGCATCACCATCAAAACCCTCTGTCTCTTCAAATATCAACTGTAAGGCAGTCTGAACAGAGAATCGCTTTGCCATCTTGATCAGTTGTGGTATTTCATCTCAATTTCATTCACAGAGAATTCATAGCATAATGAATGACATAGCTAGACCTACATAGTGGTAGAACAACGTGTTATAACAACGTGTTATTCCCAACACGATAGATAGATAGATAGATAGATAGATAGATAGATAGATAGATAGATAGATAGATAGATAGATAGATAGATAGATAGATAGATAGATAGATAGATAGATACAGAACCTATGATTTCCACACTTAAACTAGCTCCGGGTCCACTGGACCCGAACACCTCCGAGAAAATCTCCGTTTAATATTATTATTTCATTATTAATTATTGAACAATAACGGTGTGTCAGCTTCCTAGTTGGTGAGGATTAATTAATTATTACAAATATACAAGTTAATGTATATTTGTGTGCCATGGCTTCAGACTAACTCAAGGGCGCAACCAATTCAACTGAGCGACCCCTCCCGAAGTGGTACGGCCCTAGTCAGCCATGTGCGATCGGTGAGAGAAAGACGTAACAGCTTATAACAACATTGATTTCTCATGCAGGCAATAAGATAGTGACACACTGTTACGGTGTCCAACAAACGTAAAATCAGCAGCCTTTGGACTAACAAACATAAAGGCAGAAGACAGAATTCTTGGGTAAAACAAAGTTTTATGGTTGACCGTGCTCGTTGACCCTGCTCGTGAGGTCAGTAGGCCTACGACATGACGATTGTCATTGTCTTTCTTTTACTTCTCAAACTACGTTACAATTGAATGTTCATCAGCCCGAGCCACAATGTTTTGGCCAAATATTGTTACTATAAAAACAAACGAAACGAAGTTTCGTATATTCAGACATATATTGATTGAGTCCACATGGTTTTCATTCGCAAAATGGCGCTGCTACGGCTGCTAACTTATATACGTTACGAATTGATCAAGAGTCAAATGTAAGTGAACAATGCATGACTTAAATTCTTTACGTTTATGATTAGACTGTTATTACTTGTGCTCTCCGAGAATCTCCGTTTATTATTATTGCATTATTACGTAAATGTGAGTGTGTGTGTGTGTGTGTGTGTGTGCGTGTGTGTGTTGTCAGGCCTGTCCTTTGTGGCTCCAGCCTTCATGAGGAGAGAGAAGTCCGGCCAGGTGAGAGTCTGCTCACCTGAAGAGACAGACTCTTGAGGAGGAGCAGCTCTGGACCTCCGGATTGACCGGTACAAAGACATTTGCAAGACATTTCTGCAAGGAGTAATGTGCAGTGAACATTATCCCTTTCAAAGCCTTGAAGATACATTAGCCCGCTTATACTGCTTAATCATTTGACCAAAGATATAACAACAAAAAGGGGTTTTATTGATTTCTCTCTCTCCCTCTTAGTTCTCTCCCGCAACTAAGAGGGAGCAACTCCTCCAGTGCATCGCCGAGAACAGCGCCGGCTCCACGCAGGCCAGCGCCCGCCTCACAGTGCTTTGGGCCGACGGGCTCCCCGGGGCCCCCACACAGCTGCGGGCCCAGGCGTTGTTGCCCGGCGCCATCCAGGTGTCCTGATGTCCAGGACATCATCGGCTACGTGCTGCACATCCGGCGGTCCTCAGGTCAGGACCACACACACGCACATGTGCATACACACACACACCAAACATGTGCATAGCACACACACACACACGCACACGTATATGTCCACACACACACACACACACACACACACACACACACACACACACACACGCACACGCATATATAAAACAATATAAAACATTTAAGAAGGAATGCAAATGAGGCATTATCAATAATAATACAAACACATCACTTGCTTACCTCTCCCTGTGTGCTTGTGTGTGTGTGTGCGTGCGTATGTGTGTATAACACGCTATTTTATGTTGAAATGCGACGTAATCCAGTGTTCACGAAACGTACACTGTCAACGTATGCTTGTGTGTGTGTGTGTGTGTGTGTGTGTGTGTGTGAGCGTGTGTGTGTGTTGTCAGGCCTGTCCTTTGTGGCTCCAGCCTTCATGAGGAGAGAGAAGTCCAGCCAGGTGAGAGTCTGCTCACCTGAAGAGACAGACTCTTGAGGAGGAGCAGCTCTGGACCTCCGGATTGACCGGTACAAAGACATTTGCAAGACATTTCTGCAAGGAGTAATGTGCAGTGAACATTATCCCTTTCAAAGCCTTGAAGATACATTAGCCTTATACTGCTTAATCATTTGACCAAAGATATAACAACAAAAAGGGGTTTTATTGATTTCTCTCTCTCCCTTTTAGTTCTCTCCCGCAACTAAGAGGGAGCAACTCCTCCAGTGCATCGCCGAGAACAGCGCCGGCTCCACGCAGGCCAGCGCCCGCCTCACAGTGCTGTGGGCCGACGGGCTCCCCGGGGCCCCCACACAGGTGCGGGCCCAGGCGTTGTCGCCCGGCGCCATCCAGGTGTCCTGATGTCCAGGACATCATCGGCTACGTGCTGCACATCCGGCGGTCCTCAGGTCAGGACCACACACACGCACATGTGCATACACACACACACACACACCAAACATGTGCATAGCACACACACACACGCACACGTATATGTACACACACACACACACACACACACACACACACACACACACACACACACACACACACACACACACACACACACACACACACACACACACATATATATATATATAACAATATAAAACATTTAAGAAGGAATGCTAATGAGGCATTATCAATTATAATACAAACATAATTAAAACACATAATTAAAACACATACAAGCTTCGGGTCAAATGTTTCCAGAAGCAGGATGAGTATATCTTGTCTCACTCTGAGAGTTGTTAATTATGTTTGTTTTTCGCACAGTTGGCGTCATCAGGTGTTGTCGTCCCTGGCACCGTACTGTGAGTGAAAGAAAAATACATGGCAATTATGCATTCTTTCCATTATCAATTTATTTCTCAAGCTAATTTGCTGTCCTTTTTTCTCTTGCTGTTTGTTTTTTCTAACCCTCAGCCCCAGCCCCCGCCCCAGCCCCAATACCGGCCCTCAAGCTCATACAATAGTGCAAGAATCTGATGTTCCAGTGTTTGCTAAAGGCAAAGAGGAGGAGGAGGAGGAGGAGACACCAGGGATGTGGTGAGTGGGATGGATTAGTTCATCAAACATGTGCATAGCACACACGCACACATATATATGTCCACACACGCACACGTTTTTATTGATTTCTCTCTCTCCCGCAGCACGCTGACCATCTACGGCATCAGCCAGGACAACGACGCCAAGCCAATAGATTATTCTCGGGTTTCAGATCTCTGTGGATGATGCCATTCCTGTGGAGGTACTCCACTGCCATCAGCATCTGGTAGAAGTAGAGTTTAGCCACAGCCTCATCCAGGCCTTGTCCCGCCTTCACCCTGTTAAACAGCTCTCCCCCCTCCATCAGCTCCAGGACATGTAATACGTGTCCTCTGTCTGGTAGAAGTCCTCGTCTGTCTCTTCAATCTGGTCAGGGCTTTTCCCTCTTCGCTCGCCGCTCGCGTTGAGCTGTTCTCGGCAATGCACTGGTCCGGTCAATCCAGAGGTCCAGAGCTGCTCCTCCTCAGAGTCTGTCTCTGGCTTCTGGCTTTATTGAAAAAAAATCCCCCTTTTTATCAAAAACGAAACATGACGACAACAAATAGGCAGTTTTTCTTTTTGAACGAAACATTGAATTCAAAACATTGAGTCCCTTCCATTTCGGTGGAAAACTTTCCAATTCTTCTGTCAAATATAAGCAGTGATACATCCTTGCTCTCTACATCGTAGCCAGGGAAACGGTTTTGTAGGGCTTTTGAACTTCAGTCTTTGTAACATTGCCACAACATTGTAACAGCTTTAAGTTACAATGTTTAACACCACTCATAGATGTTGTCTCCCTTGGGCCCGGCGCTGCAATTTGGCGGAGGGTCCAGTGTGATTACGGTTCTGTCATTCACAGCGTGGTCTTACCTTCACAATGACAAATTAACAACACAAATGAAAAGATTATCCATGGAATAGTCCCTTCCATTTCGGTGGAAAACTTTCCAATTCTTCTGTAAAATATTAGCAGTGATACATCCTTGCTCTCTACATCGTAGCCAGGGAAACGGTTTTGTAGGGCTTTTGAACTTCAGTCTTTGTAACATTGCCACAACATTGTAACAGCTTTAAGTTACAATGTTTAACACCACTCATAGATGTTGTCTCCCTTGGGCCCTGGCGCTGCAATTTGGCGGAGGGTCCAGTGTGATTACGGTTCTGTCATTCACAGCGTGGTCTTAACTTCACAATGACAAATTAACAACACAAATGAAAAGATTATCCATGGAATAGTCCCTTCCATTTCGGTGGAAAACTTTCCAATTCTTCTGTCAAATATAAGCAGTGATACATCCTTGCTCTCTACGTCGTATCCAGGGAAACGGTTTTGTGAGCTGTTCACACTCCTAAACCAGGGACAGAAATTAAATCTTATTTACAGACTGAGACTGAGAATAGAGACCCTTGTTGGTGTCCATATTTCGATGGTCTTCTCTCTCCTCATGAAGGCTGGAGCCACAAAGGACAGGCCTGAAAACACACTATTGTTTTTCTTCTTGGCGTTCTTTGGGGTAGCCTTCTCGCCACGTTATCCGAAGAGATCAGATGGTATTTACAATACATCTATTGCATGTCCTCTCGACATCATATCCAGGGAAACGCTGGGGGGACGGGACGGGGACTGAAGGCGTAAACATGGATAAAGAGGAGCTGGATGCGGTGGAGTGCGACTCCGAAGAAGAAGAAGAAGAAGAAGGAAAACATAAGCCATGAGAGTCTCTCGCTGCCGGCTCCTTCTCCCGCTGAGATCCGAGTGGATCAACCAGTCTACTGTGAGTGAGGAAAGGAGCATAAAGGACGGCTTTTTAACAAAGACCGCTGGGCTTTTCCCTCTTCGCTCCCTGTTGGCAGCCTTGCACTTCCATCCCTGCTTTTTGACCCATGTGTCGACACGCTCTTTCGTTGGCCTCTTCCGATTGAATTGATCTGTCAAAATAAGTAACAAAAGTGTTGTTAGCTATGAACACAATAATTTAAAATCTCATTTCATGCAATCAGTTTTTCTTGAAAGTAATGTTGAATATGTGAAGTCAAATGCAACTTACCACGGGTGTGTTTTACACGCATTTCCAATTGCTCTTTCGCCACAAAGGACAGGCCTGAAAACACACTGTTGTTCTTCTTCTTGGCGTTCTTTGGGGTAGCCTTCTCGCCACGTTATCCGAAGAGATCAGATGGTATTTACAATACATCTATTGCATGTCCTCTCGACATCGTATCCAGGGAAACGCTTGGTCGCGTTGAGCTGTTCTGCACTGGTGGTCGCACCCGTGGTCGTATTGGACGACCACGTGGCAGGTCTTGTATGTTCGTGTGTCCCCGTGTACGCATGTCACCTCCATTGGTGACCCTTCCCTTCCCCCCGCCAGGTCGGGCCGGAGGAGGGTGACCATGCTGCCAGTGTCCACTATGGCCTGCGTCTGTTTGGACATCACTGTCTCAAGGAAGGCTGAGGGAGAGCACAATGGTCACCATGGCTGGAAGACTCCACTGACTGAGGGCTGGTCCCTTTCTCTTGCGGTCTTTTGAAATTAATGAACAAAGACCGCAAGAGAAAAAGCGTGATTGTGGAGCTATTGACCCAACATCATGAGTCTGAGTCCCTCCTCAGAGTCTGTTTCTTCAGTCTGGTCAGGGCTGTATCTGGTCCTCTTCGAGGACTTTCCCGTTTCTTGCAAGGAGTGCAGGAGCCCATTGAGCTGTTCTCGGCGATGCATTGGTAGGCGTAGGCGTTGACCCTTGTCATGAACCGGTCCCATCAGGAGGTGGTTTCCCTTATGTAATCTGCCCTCCGTCTGTACGTACATGAACAAAGACCGCAAGAGATAAAGCGTGATTGTGGAGCTATTGACCCAACATCATGAGTCAACAAATGAATCAACAATCCCATTGGTTGGCTGAACTAGTGCACAAAGACTGAACACAGAGACTCACGATTGGTTACCACTAACTTCCTCCAACCAATACGGAGGAATACTCTTTTAAAAAAAAAAAACTTGTCTGAGACTGAGAATAGAGACCATAGTTGGTGTCCATATTTCGATGGTCTTCTCATGAAGGCTGGAGCCACAAAGGACAGGCCTGAAAACACACTGTTGTTCTTCTTCTTCTGCTTCTGTTGCCCCAGAATGAGTCTGAGTCCCTCCTCAGAGTCTGTTTCTTCAATCTGGTCAGGGCTGTATCTGGCTGTATCTGCACTCCTTGCAAGAAACGACTTTCTCGTTTCTTGCAAGGAGTGCAGGAGCCCATTGAGATTCTTCTTGAGATTCTGTCTTGTTTTGTTCTCGGCGATGCACTGATAGGCGTTGCCCCGGTCATGAACCGGTCCCATCAGGGTTAGTCTGTCTCTTCAATCTGGTCAGGGCTTTTCCCTCTTCGCTCGCCGCTCGCGTTGAGCTGTTCAATGAGCTAAACAATTCAAGTGTACGTAGCAGCACATTCAATAATACTAGCCAAGCGGTGGACGAACAATCGCTTCAACTTCAGTAGCAGGTTTGAGCTTTTCACCAGGCAATGCACTGGTCCGGTCAATCCAGAGGTCCAGAGCTGCTCCTCCTCAGAGTCTGTCTCTGGCTTCTGGCTTTATTGAAAAAAAATCCCCCTTTTTATCATTTTACATCCTTGCTCTCTACGTCGTATCCAGGGAAACGGTTTTGTGAGCTGTTCACACTCCTAAACCAGGGACAGAAATTAAATCTTATTTACAGACTGAGACTGAGAATAGAGACCCTTGTTGGTGTCCATATTTCGATGGTCTTCTCATGAAGGCTGGAGCCACAAAGGACAGGCCTGAAAACACACTGTTGTTCCTCTTCTTCTTCTTCTGTTGCCCCAGAATGGGCCAGGTAGTCAGAAACTGCTTTCTTCTGAGCGTCATCCAAAATGGGCAAAATGGGCCAAAAAGAACTAAAAAAAGAACTATGTGATGACAGATTCTCTGGTTCGATTGTCTATGATCGGACTATCAATTCCTCATCAATAGAGAAATACTATCTATCAATTCAGGAACAAATCATTTGTTAAAGAAAATCCAAAATAGATTCCAATACATGAGACTGTGCTCACCCGTTTTTACTAAAGGTTTAATTCTTTTTATTTTCTGTCTAAGGCAAGTAGTTTTGTCAGTATTCAACTTTGAGGTCATGAGAAATATTTTTTTCGAATTGATAGTCCGATCATAGACAATCGTCATCATGTTGGCTTGATTTTGTTTTTGTTTTATCTATCCTCTTAATGTATGAATAATATTTCATCCGGTTTCTTGCAAGGAGTGCAGGAGCCCATTGAGCTGTTCTCGGCGATGCATTGGTAGGCGTTGGGGCTTTGACTTTTGGCCAAAAATCATATTCGAAGTTCGTTTGTTTATTAATATTAGTATTCGAATATATTCGAATATTTATTAATAATATTTTGACCATTAAATGCCTTCAGTAATACCTGGGCTGAATCCGAGTACTTAGTACATACTATTTATGTTCAGTGTCTACTACTTGACCGTACTACACTTGTAGTACGGTCTACAGCTATGCGTGAACGCCTAGAACGGTCTACAGCTATGCGTAGAACGCCTCTGAACTCTTCCGAACACCGCCGTAACTCCACCGGATGTTTGGAGATGACGTGTCTCCCCTCAGATGCCGGCAAAATTACCTTGATTAGTTACCTGTTTTCCATCTTGTCATCGTTGCTATTAAATTAAAAATGTCTCTTTTTACTTAATTACTTACTTTACTTTTTTACTCTTTTTAATGTCTCTTTTTTTCGCCGCTTTCTATGACGTCTTTCTAAGCCGCTGTTGGTAGTGTCGGGTCAGCCATCACTTCTTCGTTCGTTACCAGACTCGTAGTCTGGTAACGTAGTGACCTACCGTTGTATACTGTGGCGGTAGTACGCATTCGGAAACGTTTTCCGTACTACACAATGCACACTGAGCATTCGGACACGCTATATTTGTGGCGTACTACAAAATGCATACTATAAGTATGAGTATTCGGATTCAGCCCTGGATTGGGCTTTGCGAGGTTTGTTTACAGGCGTTGCTATGGTTACCGGTCTTGCGTGTTCCAACTGTTTATTATGTTTCTAATAAATCGCTGTCTAATCAATACTTCATTCACTGCCTCTTCCGTGGTCATTACAATATTATGAATAGACTGCATGGGTTCTCCGACGTCTCTCCCTCTTGGCCTGCCCATAACAGGTTCGAATATTAAGGGCTGCCTAATATTCGTTCGAATTATTTTTATTTTTTTTGATACTCGAATTATATTCGAATCACGAAGTTCGAAGTCAAAGCCCTAGTAGGCGTTGACCCGGTCATGAACCGGTCCCATCAGGAGGTGGTTTCCCTTATATAATCTGCCCTCCGTCTGTACGTACATGAACAAAGACCGCAAGAGAAAAAGCGTGATTGTGGAGCTATTGACCCAACATCATGAGTCTGAGTCCCTCCTCAGAGTCTGTTTCTTCAATCTGGTCAGGGCTGTATCTGGCTGTATCTGCACTCCTTGCAAGAAACGACTTTCTCGTTTCTTGCAAGGAGTGCAGGAGCCCATTGAGATTCTTTTTGAGATTCTGTCTTGTTTTGTTCTCGGCGATGCACTGGTAGCATGAAGGAGCATAAAGGACGGCTTTTCAACAAAGACCGCTGGGCTTTTCCCTCTTCGCTCCCTGTTGGCAGCCTTGCACTTCCATCCCTGCTTTTTGACCCATGTGTCGACACGCTCTTTCGTTGGCCTCCTCCGATTGAATTGATCTGTCAAAATAAGTAACAAAAGTGTTGTTAGCTATGAGCACAATAATTTAAAATCTCATTTCATGCAATCAGTTTTCTGCCAACTGCACAACAGAGTTCAAAGCGCTTGCGGCCTTCATCACAACTACTCCGAAAACACTGAACTCCATCGAGTGAGTCAAATAAATACGAGCAGGGGAGAGGGTTCGACAGAGTCTGTTTCTTCAATCTGGTCAGGGCTGTATCTGGCTGTATCTGCACTCCTTGCAAGAAACGACTTTCTCGTTTCTTGCAAGGAGTGCAGGAGCCCATTGAGATTCTTCTTGAGATTCTGTCTTGTTTTGTTCTCGGCGATGCACTGGTAGCATGAAGGAGCATAAAGGACGGCTTTTCAACAAAGACCGCTGGGCTTTTCCCTCTTCGCTCCCTGTTGGCAGCCTTGCACTTCCATCCCTGCTTTTTGACCCATGTGTCGACACGCTCTTTCGTTGGCCTCCTCCGATTGAATTGATCTGTCAAAATAAGTAACAAAAGTGTTGTTAGCTATGAGCACAATAATTTAAAATCTCATTTCATGCAATCAGTTTTCTGCCAACTGCACAACAGAGTTCAAAGCGCTTGCGGCCTTCATCACAACTACTCCGAAAACACTGAACTCCATCGAGTGAGTCAAATAAATACGAGCAGGGGAGAGGGTTCGACAGAGTCTGTTTCTTCAATCTGGTCAGGGCTGTATCTGGCTGTATCTGCACTCCTTGCAAGAAACGACTTTCTCGTTTCTTGCAAGGAGTGCAGGAGCCCATTGAGATTCTTCTTGAGATTCTGTCTTGTTTTGTTCTCGGCGATGCACTGGTAGCATGAAGGAGCATAAAGGACGGCTTTTCAACAAAGACCGCTGGGCTTTTCCCTCTTCGCTCCCTGTTGGCAGCCTTGCACTTCCATCCCTGCTTTTTGACCCATGTGTCGACACGCTCTTTCGTTGGCCTCCTCCGATTGAATTGATCTGTCAAAATAAGTAACAAAAGTGTTGTTAGCTATGAGCACAATAATTTAAAATCTCATTTCATGCAATCAGTTTTCTGCCAACTGCACAACAGAGTTCAAAGCGCTTGCGGCCTTCATCACAACTACTCCGAAAACACTGAACTCCATCGAGTGAGTCAAATAAATACGAGCAGGGGAGAGGGTTCGACAGAGTCTGTTTCTTCAATCTGGTCAGGGCTGTATCTGGCTGTATCTGCACTCCTTGCAAGAAACGACTTTCTCGTTTCTTGCAAGGAGTGCAGGAGCCCATTGAGATTCTTCTTGAGATTCTGTCTTGTTTTGTTCTCGGCGATGCACTGATAGGCGTTGCCCCGGTCATGAACCGGTCCCATCAGGGTTAGTCTGTCTCTTCAATCTGGTCAGGGCTTTTCCCTCTTCGCTCGCCGCTCGCGTTGAGCTGTTCAATGAGCTAAACAATTCAAGTGTACGTAGCAGCACATTCAATAATACTAGCCAAGCGGTGGACTACTAGCCAAGCGGTGGAAGTCTCTGGCTTCTGGCTTTATTGAAAAAAAATCCCCCTTTTTATCATTTTACATCCTTGCTCTCTACGTCGTATCCAGGGAAACGGTTTTGTGAGCTGTTCACACTCCTAAACCAGGGACAGAAATTAAATCTTATTTACAGACTGAGACTGAGAATAGAGACCCTTGTTGGTGTCCATATTTCGATGGTCTTCTCATGAAGGCTGGAGCCACAAAGGACAGGCCTGAAATCACACTGTTGTTCCTCTTCTTCTGCTTCTGTTGCCCCAGAATGGGCCAGGTAGTCAGAAACTGCTTTCTTCTGAGCGTCATCCAAAATGGGCAAAATGGGCCAAAAAGAACTAAAAAAAGAACAATGTGATAACAGATTCTCTGGTTCGATTGTCTATGATCGGACTATCAATTCCTCATCAATAGAGAAATACTATCTATCAATTCAGGAACAAATCATTTGTTAAAGAAAATCCAAAATAGATTCCAATACATGAGACTGTGCTCACCCGTTTTTACTAAAGGTTTAATTCTTTTTATTTTCTGTCTAAGGCAAGTAGTTTTGTCAGTATTCAACTTTGAGGTCATGAGAAATATTTTTTTAGAATTGATAGTCCGATCATAGACAATCGTCATCATGTTGGCTTGATTTTGTTTTTGTTTTATCTATCCTCTTAATGTTATAGTATGAATAATATTTCATCCTATAGTTTATTTTATATTTCTACTTATTTTTGCTAGAGTCTGTTTCTTCAATCTGGTCAGGGCTGTATCTGCACTCCTTGCAAGAAACGACTTTCTCGTTTCTTGCAAGGAGTGCAGGAGCCCATTGAGATTCTTCTTGAGATTCTGTCTTGTTTTGTTCTCGGCGATGCACTGGTAGGCGTTGCCCCGGTCATGAACCGGTCCCATCAGGAGGTGGTTTCCCTTATATAATCTGCCCTCCGTCTGTACGTATACACACAAGAGGGAAAAGCTGGGCTTTTCCCTCTTCGCTCGCCGCTACTAGGGGAATCAATGACAATAAACTGAATCCAATCCAATCCAATCCAATCCAATCCTGGTTAGTTTATTTTCCTCCGCTTACTGATATGCTTAAATTCAGCGGGTTGTCTCGTCTGATCTGAGGTCGTATTCGAGATTGGTTGTGGTGTGGCCTTCCTTCCCAGAGAGTTAACAAGTGTCTGCTGAAATATGTTTTAAATGATTTACACTTTGTTAGTGATTCAGCCTAAGTAATACAGCTACAGTAGTTATATCAAGGTCAACTACAAATAACACTTATGATTTGTTCAAACCGAAGAAAACTGCATGACAGTACAGACTCTCCACCTTGAAAGATTTACTCAGTATAGGATATTGAATGTACAGGTAGTTTCCAGGCGACGTCACCTTTTAGCATCGGCTCAGCTCGCTTGGAACCTAGAGCGAGGCGGTACTAAAAAAAGCAGACACTTCAGGTACCAGATACCATGTTTTCACGGTGGAAACGCAAAAAATGCGAGCTGAGTCGAGTCGAGTCGTGTCGAGCTGGTACCATGCAGTGGAATAGCGGCGTAACCGTTCAGTAGCTCAGTTCAGTTCTATATATTTATTCATTTTATGTTTAAGTTCTTCATATTTATTCATGTTCCGTGTTTTTGTTATATATATTTATTCATGTTTTGTTTTAGTTATATATATTTATTCATGTTGTGTTTTAGTTCTATATATTTATTCATGTTCCGTGTTTGAAACGTTTCAATAAAAAAAACATTTGGAAACTGGTCGTTGTTTGTCCATTTTTATGGGGTCAGAACAGTCTCATTAATAATGAATGCACAGAGAAGGATTAACAAATGTATTTTGTCATTTTTATATAAATTACTCTCTTCTCACCAATACATTTCAATGCACACACAAATGGATATCAGCAGGTATAACTGTAAAATAAATCCATAGGCAAAAGTAAGTTTCACACACACATTTCTGATCCACACACAAATGTGTCTTGTTTTGAATAAAAGTGATATAAATCCTAACCCTAACCCTAAATTAGAAGGAACTGTATTCATTCTCATTGTATCTTAAAAACAAATCCCTCCCCTCTTAACTGAGAGAGGTTAAGTTCATTTGCATTCAAGTTCCCACTGGAGCTAGTAAATCAGGTTTTGTGACCAGGCCAGACCAGATGTGTTTTGCTGTTTGTGGAGACCAATGATCATGCACGCTAGTTTTAAACATTTCCTCAGGTATGTTAGAAAGATGTGTATACTGCTCAATCCATGAGTTAATACAAGAGAGTACATGTGTACTTCTACTACGAAAACAGGTCATACCGTCAGTCACAAAGGCTGTGGGGGGAAGGGGCATTTTCGATAATTTGGGAAGAGGTCAGCACAATTGCTGACCTCTTCCCAAATGAGCGAAAATGCCCCTGTTTTTTGTGAATTCAAATATATACACAAAAAATACATACACAGAGCTCCAAGTACTGCCCTGTGTATTGTATTAAGTCACAGCAAGGCCCTAATGTCCCCAGTGCTATTGGAGGTCAAAACCATGTCTCTTTGAACATGTTTTTACCACTCAAACACACACTTGAGGTGAAAATACACCATCAAATCTGCTTTTAGTTGAAGAAAACACATTTATCACAATTGTACAATTTAAAAGCATTTAAATCACCACAGAACCTCAATTTAAGTTACACAAGTATATATTCTAGCACTGATAATTAAAAGTTAAACTGTGTTCTCCAGTCAGAGAGGATGTGTTTTGCTGTTTGTGGAGACCAATGATCATGCACGCTAGTTTTAAACATTTCCTCAGGTATGTTAGAAAGATGTGTATACTGCTCAATCCATGAGTTAATACAAGAGAGTACATGTGTACTTCTACTACGAAAACAGGTCATACCGTCAGTCACAAAGGCTGTGGGGGGAAGGGGCATTTTCGCTTATTTGGGAAGAGGTCAGCACAATTGCTGACCTCTTCCCAAATGAGCGAAAATGCCCCTGTTTTTTGTGTTTTTTTTTTGTGGGTCAGAACAGTCTCATTAATAATGAATGCACAGAGAAGGATTAACAAATGTATTTTGTCATTTTTATATAAATTACTCTCTTCTCACCAATACATTTCAATGCACACACAAATGGATATCAGCAGGTATAACTGTAAAATAAATCCATAGGCAAAAGTAAGTTTCACACACACATTTCTTATCCACACACAAATGTGTCTTGTTTTGAATAAAAGTGATATAAATCCATAAATTAGAGAGAGAGAAAGAGAGAGAGAGAGAGAGATTCACTGCTCTCTATTGAGGGTCACGGGTTCCCTCCCCTCTTACGGATCGAGTGGGAGGGAACTGGTTAGGAGTCACGGGGGCTAGGGGGACGCTTTAGAGTGTTGCACTAGAGTACGAAACATGCGCAGTGACCGATTGTTCTGTTCTACTTTATTGTAATAAATAGTTATAATTAAGTTGCCTACGTCCTCCTTTTCCTCCGGCACTACAGTTTTATGGTTGACCGTGCTCGTTGACCATGCTCGTGAGGTCAGTACGACATGACGATTGTCATTGTCTTTCTTTTACTTCTCAAACTACGTTACAATTGAATGTTCATCAGCCCGAGCCACAATGTTTTGGCCAAATATTGTTACTATAAAAACAAACGAAACGAAGTTTCGTATATTCAGACATATATTGATTGAGTCCACATGGTTTTCATTCGCAAAATGGCGCTGCTACTGCTGCTAACTTATATACGTTACGAATTGATCAAGAGTCAAATGTAAGTGAACAATGCATGACTTAAATTCTTTACAGTTTATGATTAGACTGTTATTACTTGTGCTCTCCGAGAATCTCCGTTTAATTATTACGCATTATTACGTAAATGTGAGCCTGAATCTCCGGTTATCGTGTGTGTGTGTGTGTGTGTGTGTGTGTGTGTGTGTGTGTGTGTGTGTGTGTGTGTGTGTGTGTGTGTGTGTGTGTGTGCAATAGATGCATCTATTGTAAATACCATCTGATTTCTTCGGATAAGGTGGCGAGAAGGCTACCCCAAAGAACGCCTAGAAGAGGAACAACAGTGTGTTGTCAGAAGAGAGAGAAGTCCGGCCAGGTGAGTCTGCTCACCTGAAGAGACAGACTCTGAGGAGGAGCAGCTGCCTTGTGTGTTGTATTAAGTCACTGACAGGCCCAGAGGCACAGACATCTCCCCAGGTAGGCCTCATAAGCCTGCTCTCTGTTAAAGGTCACTGAGGGTCACACAGACACACACAGAGCTCCCAGCACTGCCCTGTGTATTGTATTAAGTCACAGCAAGGCCCAATGGCTCACACTTATCTCCCTTTAGGCCCCAGAAGCCTGCCTGCTGTTAAAGGTCACTGAGGGTCCCACAGACACACACAGAGCTCCCAGCACTGCCCTGTGTGTTGTATTAAGTCACTGACAGGCCCAGAGGCACAGACACCTCCCAAGGTAGGCCTCATAAGCCTGCTCTCTGTTAAAGGTCACTGAGGGTCACACAGACACACACAGAGCTCCCAGCACTGCCCTGTGTATTGTATTAAGTCACAGCAAGGCCCAATGGCTCACACTTATCTCCCTTTAGGCCCCAGAAGCCTGCCTGCTGTTAAAGGTCACTGAGGGTCCCACAGACACACACAGAGCTCCCAGCACTAACACTAATGTGCATAGCATACACACACACACACCAAACAAGTGCATAGCATACACACACACACACCAAACATGTGCATAGCACACAAGCACACAGGCACACGTATATGTCCACACACGCACACACACACACACACAGACACAGATTCACACAGACACACACAGACACAGACACACACACACACACACACACACACACACAGACACACGCACACGCATCTATAAAACAATATAAAACATTTAAGAAGGAATGCAAATGAGGCATTATCAATTATAATACAAACATAATTAAAACACATAATTAAAACACATACAAGCTTCGGGTCCAATGTTTCCAGAACTAGGATGAGTATATCTTGTGTCACTCTGAGAGTTGTTAATTATGTTTGTTTTACGCACATCGGCCTCATAGGTGTTGTCGTCCCTCCTCTATGCTTGGGGGGAGATGGGCCTCCCCGGGTCCCCAAGCTTGACGGACATCCGTTTAGCCGTGGCCACATACGTGAGTATCAAAAACACATGATAAGGAATTGGTCAATTTGGTGCATTTTGCTTCCGTTACACACATTCAATGCAAACACATTCTTGTTTGTAAATGCCCCTCTTTTTCTTTGTTTGTAGAACTTTGACTCAGAGATAGGCTTTCCCAAAGAAAGCCAAGAAGAAGAACAACAGTGTGTTGTCAGAGGAGAGAGAAGTCCGGCCAGGTGAGTCTGCTCACCTGAAGAGACAGACTCTGAGGAGGAGCAGCTCTGGACCTCCGGATTGACCGGTACAAAGACATTTGCAAGACATTTCTGCAAGGAGTAATGTGCAGTGAACATTATCCCTTTCAAAGCCTTGAAGATACATTAGCCCGCTTATACTGCTTAATCATTTGACCAAAGATATAACAACAAAAAGGGTTTTTATTGATTTCTCTCTCTCCCGCAGCACGCTGACCATCTACGGCATCAGCCAGGACAACGACGCCAAGGCGTTGTCGCCCGGCGCCATCCAGGTGTCCTGGAAGGAGCCGGAGCACAACACACAGGACATCATCGGCTACGTGCTGCACATCCGGCGGTCCTCAGGTCAGGACCACACACACGCACATGTGCATAGCATATTATTATTATTATAACTTTATTCAAGACACAGGAAGGTCCACATAGACAGCACACTACATATATAAACACATATACATACACATATATATCTACGCATATGAATACACACACACTCATCCCCCACCTAACTTGCATAGTTTGGTGAGTGTACCAGAACTACAGTATCCTAATTATATAAGAGGGGACCCCTCGCTCAAGTAGTTTAGCAAACAGTTTCCAAGCCTATCCATAAGGATCCCTTCTATTACCTTGGACAGTATACTTGCAAGTGCAATAGGCCTATAGTTATCAATACTAGTCTTATTTTGAACTACAGGTATCAACAAGACAGATAACATGGATCCTGGGAGTATGCCATGCTTCATTAACCCGGAAAAGCATAGAGCAAGTCTCTCTCTCTCTCTCTCTCTCTCTCTCTCTCTCTCTCTCTCTCTCTCTCTCTCTCTCTCTCTCTCTCTCTCTCTCTCTCTCTCTCTCTCTCTCTCTCTCTCTCTCTCTCTCTCTCTCTCTCTCTCTCTCTCTCTCTCTCTCTCTCTCTCTCTCTCTCTCTCTCTCTCTCTCTCTCTCTCTCTCTCTCTCTCTCTCTCTCTCTCTCTCTCTCTCTCTCTCTCTCTCTCTCTCTCTCTCTCTCTCTCTCTCTCTCTCTCTCTCTCTCTCTCTCTTAAATAACCACCAGGCAGCACACCGCTTTCAACAGATAAGAAACAAGCATTCAACTAACTGTAAGTTAACTACACTACTTGTTTGTCCAGAACCGAGAACAGCGCCGGCTCCACGCAGGCCAGCGCCCGCCTCACCGTGCTGTGGGCCGACGGGCTCCCCGGGGCCCCCACACAGGTGCGGGCCCAGGCGTTGTCGCCCGGCGCCATCCAGGTGTCCTGGAAGGAGCCGGAGCAGAACACACAGGACATCATCAGCTACGTGCTGCACATCCGGCTGTCCTCAGGTCAGGACCACACACACGCACATGTGCATAGCATACACACACACACACACACCAAACATGTGCATAGCATTCACACACGCACCAAACATGTGCATAGCATAGTAGGCCTCATAAGCCTGCTGTCTATTAAAGGTCACTGAGGGTCACATAGACACACACAGAGCTCCCAGCACTGCCCTGTGTGTTGTATTAAGTCACTGACAGGCCCAGAGGCACAGACATCTCCCCAGGTAGGCCTCATAAGCCTGCTCTCTGTTAAAGGTCACTGAGGGTCACACAGACACACACAGAGCTCCCAGCACTGCCCTGTGTATTGTATTAAGTCACAGCAAGGCCCAATGGCTCACACTTATCTCCCAGAAGCCTGCCTGCTGTTAAAGGTCACTGAGGGTCCCACAGACACACACAGAGCTCCCAGCACTAACACTAATGTGCATAGCATACACACACACACCAAACAAGTGCATAGCATACACACACACACACACCAAACATGTGCATAGCACACAAGCACACAGGCACACGTATATGTCCACACACGCACACACACACACAGACACACACACAGACACACACACACACACACACACAGACACAGACACACGCACACGCATCTATAAAACAATATAAAACATTTAAGAAGGAATGCAAATGAGGCATTATCAATTATAATACAAACATAATTAAAACACATAATTAAAACACATACAAGCTTCGGGTCCAATGTTTCCAGAACTAGGATGAGTATATCTTGTGTCACTCTGAGAGTTGTTAATTATGTTTGTTTTACGCACATCGGCCTCATAGGTGTTGTCGTCCCTCCTCTAAGCTTGGGGGGAGATGGGCCTCCCCGGGTCCCCAAGCCTGACGGACATCCGTTTAGCCGTGGCCACATACGTGAGTATCAAAAACACATGATAAGGAATTGGTCAATTTGGTGCATTTTGCTTCCGTTACACACATTCAATGCAAACACATTCTTGTTTGTAAATGCCCCTCTTTTTCTTTGTTTGTAGAACTTTGACTCAGAGATTGGCAGGAGGGACCATCGCAATACGACCGCGGCAGCGACTATCAATGCATCGCCGAGAACAGCGCCGGCTCCGGCGAGCGAAGAGGGAAAAGCCCAGTGCCGATACTGCAGCGGTACTGCACCGTGTTTTTGTTATATATATTTATTCATGTTTTGTTTTAGTTCTATATATTTATTCATGTTGTGTTTTAGTTCCATATATTTATTCATGTTGTGTTTTAGTTCTATATATTTATTCATGTTCCGTGTTTTTGTTATATATATTTATTCATGTTTTGTTTTAGTTGTTTGAAACTTTTCATTAAAAAAAACATTTGGAAACTGGTCGTTGTTTGTCCATTTTTATGGGGTCAGAACAGTCTCATTAATAATGAATGCACGGAGAAGGATTAACAAATGTATTTTGTAATTTTTATATAAATTACTCTCTTCTCACAAAAACATTTCAATCCACACACAAATGGATATCGGCAGGTATAACTGTAAAATAAATCCATAGGCAAAAGTAAGTTTCACACACACATTTCTGATCCACACACAAATGTGTCTTGTTTTGAATAAAAGTGATATAAATCCTAACCCTAACCCTAAATTAGAAGGAACTGTATTCATTCTCCTTGTATCTTAAAAACAAATCCCTCCCCTCTTAACTGAGAGAGGTTAAGTTCATTTGCATTCAAGTTCCCACTGGAGCTAGTAAATCAGGTTTTGTGACCAGGCCAATCGACTTCTTTGTTATGCAAACTAGTTACAGCCATGTCTTACAAACTTGGAGAGAGAGAGAGAGAGAGAGGGGGGAGGAGAGAGAGAGAGAGTGAGAGAGAGGGGGGGGAGGAAAGAGAGAGAGATAGCTGTAATCCCACTGGAGTTGCACATTAATCAAATCATGACATCTAACTGGCCCTCCCGGACCGGGGCCAGGCACACACACACACACACACACACACACACACACACACACACACACACACACACACACACACACTCAATATACATCTATTCGAGAATAGGACACTGTTGTGGAAATATCAATCATAACTATAAATACACAATCACATACAAATTATATTAACCTTGTTTATATAATTATTAAATTAGAAGGAACTGTATTCATTCTCCCTGTATCTTAAAAACAAATCTGGGCCTGTCAGTGACTTAATACAATACACAGGGCAGTGTTTGGTGCTTTGTGTGTGTGTCTGAGGGTCACATCATGTCCCAGTTCTGCCATGGAATTTAAGATATGCGAGAACAGAGGTGTGGTGAGTGAGTGACAAATGCCTTTGTTGTTAACGACTCTCTCCAACCCCCCTCTGCCACTACTTCAAGAACCTTGCAGACTGATATAGCTCATCACTGCCATCTTTTGGTCAGATTAGATACTGCAGTGGCAGCACTGGTGTTTTATTTATTGCAATGGTTTGTGTTTCTCAGTATGGCAAATACCAGCATAATGGTAAGTCTAACTTATTTTTTTTAAATTGAAAAACAATCAAATGAGTAGGTGCAAGAAGAGCAAAGGAAAGGTTAACAACTTTAGATAGAGCAAACATGTGTTGGAGAGGATTTATTTTCCTGAAAATATAATAATATCTTAATATTTTTGGTGGAGGGAGGGAGAGAGAGAGAGGGGGGGGGAGGAGAGAGAGAGAGAGAGATTGGGGGGGGGAGAGAGAGAGAGAGAGAGGGGGAGGAGAGAGAGAGAGAGAGGGGGGAGGAGAGAGAGAGAGAGAGAGAGAGAGAGAGTGAGAGAGAGGGGGGGGAGGAAAGAGAGAGAGATAGCTGTAATCCCACTGGAGTTGCACATTAATCAAATCATGACATCTACCTGGGGAGGTGTCTGTGCCTCTGGGCCTGTCAGTGACTTAATACAATACACAGGGCAGTGTTTGGTGCTTTGTGTGTGTCTGTGTGACCCTCAGTGACCTTTAAGAGAGAGAGAGAGAGAGAGAGAGAGAGATTCACTGCTCTCTATTGAGGGTCACAGAGGGTCACACAGGGTCACATCATGTCCCAGTTCTGCCATGGAATTAAGATATGCCAGGACAGAGGTGTGGTGAGTGAGTGACAAATGCCTTTGTTGTTGTTAACGACTCTCTCCAAACCCCCTCTGCCACTACTTCAAGAACCTTGCAGACTGATATAGCTCATCACTGCCATTTGGTGGTCAGATTAGATACTGCAGTGGCAGCACTGGTGTTTTATTTATTGCAATGGTTTGTGTTTCTCAGTATGGCAAATACCAGCACAATGGTAAGTCTAACTTATTTTTTTAACAACTTTAGATAGAGCTAACATGTGTTGGAGAGGATTTATTTTCCTGAAAATATAATAATATCTTAATATTTTGTAAGTTAATGCTCAAGAGGGTTTTGTGGAACTCAGACTAATGATTTCTTGCCCTCAAACAAGCAGGCAAAAAGAGATCAAAAGAAATCAAATTGTTGTTTTTGTTTTAAACGTGAAATTTATCATATCATGCATGAAAACTCTTTGGGGAGATGTTAGTAACTCAGCCTCACAACCCCTGATGTCGTTTTCCATTTTTAAACATCATTTTTAGGACTTCACCAAATGTGCTGTCAGGTGGAGTCAAGATGCCGGAGTAAAGGCAAAACCCTTCGCTTCCTCGTCAGCATATGTGGTGACGAACAATTTTTTGATTTTTTTGCTTAAATTGTGAAATATGTCATATGGATCTGCATGAAAACTATTTGGGGAGACCCAAATAGTACGTGAGCCGGTCCCCGCCCTGAACGACGCGACGCGGTTGAGACGCACTGAGGACAGTCCGTCCCGGTTGACAGTCACGCCGGGGGCGAGGGGGCCCCGTCCCCCCCCCGGGTGGGAGGAGGAAGGCACAGCGAGGTACTGCGTCCACGGCCCCAGGAAGCGACGAGGTCGGAGCAGAGAGTGCTGTAAAGCCAGAGGCGGTCGAGCCTCCGGCCACCTTCACCCCCAAACTCTTCCAAGCCGACCCAGAGCCGGTCGCGGCGCACCACCGCGGAGAAAATGCGCCCGACGGGGGCCGGAGACGACAGGGGCGGTGGTCGCCGACTAGACGATCCACACGACACCGAGCCGCCGTACCATAACCCGCCGGGTTGAGTCCCCCGGGCAGACTGCGCGGACCCCACCCGTTTACCTCTTAACGGTTTCACGCCCTGTTGAACTCTCTCTTCAAAGTTCTTTTCAACTTTCCCTTACGGTACTTGTCGACTATCGGTCTCGTGCCAGTATTTAGCCTTAGATGGAGTTTAACGTGAAATTTATCATCTCATGCATGAAAACTCTTTGGGGAGATGTTAGTGACTCAGCCTCACGACCCCTGATGTCGTTTTCCATTTTTAAACATCATTTTTAGGACTTCACCAAATGTGCTGTCAGGTGGAGTCGAGATGCCGGAGCAAAGGCAAAACCCTTCGCTTCCTCGTCAGCATATGTGGTGACGAACAATTTTTTGATTTTTTTGCTTAAATTGTGAAATATGTCATATGGATCTGCATGAAAACTATTTGGGGAGACGTCAGTAACTCAGCCTCACGACCCCTGATGTGGTTTTCCATTTTTAAACGTCATTTTTAGGACTTCACCAAATGTGCTGTCAGGTGGAGTCGAGGTGCCGGAGTCAAGGCGAAACCCTTCGCTTCCTCGTCAGCACATGTGCTGAAGAAGAATGTTTGATTTTTTGCTCAAATTGTGAAATATGTCACATGGATCCGCACGAAAACCATGTGCGGAGACGTCAGGAAGCCAGCCTCACGGTCTCCGATGTTCATTTCCACTGTTTAAGCGTTGTTTCCAGCCGAATCACCACATTTGGTGAGGCGTCTGCATTTATGCAAAAGAGTCAAGCTCAACAGAGTTATAGCATCACGGCCGCCATTTTTTGAGTTCTCTCACTCAGTCCCAAGCCACACCTCCCCCTCCGCCAAAGTTGGTCCACTCCAACTCTACCCTTCCCCAACTAGACTGCCCCCTGCTGGACCACTCCAACCTTACCCTTCCCCAACTAGACTGCCCCCTGCTGGACCACTCCAACCTTACCCTTCCCCAAATAGACCTGGCCTACTGGACCACCCCAACCTTACCCTTCCCCAACCACAGCGCCCCCCACTGGACAACTCCAACCTTACCCTTCCCCAAATAGACCTGGCCTACTGGACCACCCCAACCTTACCCTTCCCCAACCACAGCGCCCCCCACTGGACAACTCCAACCTTACCCTTCCCCAACCACAGCGCCCCCCACTGGACAACTCCAACCTTACCCTTCCCCAACCACAGCGCCCCCCACTGGACAACTCCAACCTTACCCTTCCCCAACTAGACTGCCCCCTACTGGACCACACCAACCTTACCCTTCCCCAACTAGACTGCCCCCTGCTGGACAACTCCAACCTTACCCTTCCCCAACTACAGCGCCCCCTACTGGACAGCATCAATACCAATCCAACCCCAACTCTTGATCACCCCCTGCTAGAAGAATTATCCCAGTTACTAAAAAAGTTAAGAAGACAAACCTCCCCGCACCCGGCCTTCAGTGCACGGGCGTCCACAACCCCGACCACCCCCATTTGTCGACCTACACCATTAAGGCAGTACAGAGAGACACACTAACACACAGTACAGAGAAAGGAAATAGAGAATGTGTTCAACTGAAAGCGTGTGGTGGCCATACGCCATAAAATACCACATATCCAAGGAATACAGGTAGAGCTCTGTTGAGTTTTCAGGCTTTGATAAATTTGTAGTTCCCCGTCTGCCATGTTTGAAGTTCTTTGTAGTCTCTGTCCGTAGGTTTCACCTGAACAACCCCTCTGCTGGCCGAGAAAAGGAACTACCACTGGTTTCTCCCACACCCAGCCCCCGGAGCACGCTCGCTTCAAGGCGTTATGGCCGCACCCAAAGTGGGAGGGAGACACGCAGGGAGAGAAAGCGTGTTCTCCTCAAGGAGGGAGAGAGTCACAGGGAGACACGCGGTGGATTTTCACATTATGGCTAATTTGTTTTTCTTTAAGTTTAGTTTTTATTTTGTTTTTTGTCTTCCTAGGACCACAGTAATGATAATCTAATGCAATTGGACTAAAGAAGGTGTTGCTATTAACTAAGTGTTTATTATTATTTTCACACAGGAAAGAATAATTGAATAAATATGGGATGATAAAGATGAGGATAATAATTAAAAATATATGCATAAAGTAAAAACGTAATCTTGATAAACTGTACAAGTAGGACTACACCAATTAAAATATAGGGTACATCTCTTTGGTCAAGGATGACGGGGATTGGCGCTACATCTGCTGGGAAGGGATCCCACATGCTATGTTGTCAATTTGGATTCGGAAGTAGTGGGTTTACCTTTCAAATGCCACTACTGCTGCTGCAACACTTTAATAATTTTAACTCTGATAAATGACCTTTTGTTTTATAGTTTCCCTGAGGTGTATCTTTTACGCACACACACGCTGCATAGGGCAGAAGCGGCTGTCTCCATCCCTCCACCTTGCGATCTATACCACCATATAGGTGGGGATTGATCGTATCCCAGGTACGGCATCCTGCAGCGAGCCAGTATGGAAGGCTGGTTAGCCAACGACGGGTAAGATCCCACCTTGACACCCGGGACGACCTAAGGCAGGCACAGTCACGATTACTTGGCAGAGTCGCTGTGGGCACTGGCTTACTTGATCATGAAGTCACAAGCTGCAACAATCATAGGAAGTGCCGGGTGGGGTGTAGGGTGGAGGAGGAACAGGAGTCAGATATGTCAGCTCTTGCAGCAGAGGTGGTCTTGGAACGGGGCATGTCGCGTTTTATTTTATTTTATTTTACCTTTGTGGTATAGAAGGCCACTAACGCATGTAAGTTTTTTCGGTTTAGTGCATGACTTTGGAACAGCGTGGTTTCAGGCGGCTGATGGTAAACCCACCCATATTGGGCTTTGGATTTGGACATACTGGTTTCGATTTCCCTTCCCAAAAGATTGGCTTTAATTTGCTGATGGTTAAGGTTAGACGTTTCGACGTTGGTTGCACCAACGGCGTTCTTAGATTTGCTTATCATTTAATGCGCATGGTTTTGACCGTTGCGCAAAGGGGAAGTATTGAGGAGAATTTAAAAAAAAATAATAATAATAATAATAATTAGAAAACAAGGTTTTTCTTCACCATACTTGCAAACAATGATTGACATCCAGCTAAATGAGTGTGAAATACAGTGTTCAACAGATGGGTAGAAGCAGTCCCATCAAAAGACCAAAGTGCGACTACAGTAATCAAGTTTCTGACTGGAGAAGTCAAGACAAGCAAGAGAAACACAAAGTTCCAGGGCCAGAGGAGGAGCCAGATGCAGACACGCCCGGAGCCGACCAACTACCCAAGGATGATGCCATCAGATTTCGGCAGGGTTTGAATCAGTCCTGTTTTGGTGGTCCACTATTAACAAAAATGTTGATTGGATAAATAATATATACTATAATCAGCAACGGTTTGTCAATTTTTCCACGGATAAGGTCAAGGGACTTTATAGATATAGATATGCTATTGGCAGAGCAAGGAGGGGTGTGTGGGATGATAAGGACGACATGTTGTACTTTTATCCCCAATAACACAGCACCGGATGGGTCGGTGGCCAGGGTGCTGGCAGGGTTACAGTCCCTCAGATTAGAGTTGGCAGAGAGCTCCGGCATTAATGACCCCTTCACAGGATGGATGGAGAGCCCAATGAGTGATGGGCGCTACAGGTGCAGCAGGTGCCATCCAAGCTTACCTGGGGATCGAGTATACACCAGAGAGTTTGGACGAGGGACCACCAGAGGGGCCCGACCTGATCTGGCTGGAGAACACAGAATAGACCTCCTGCACCATTGTCCAAGAGCCCCCACGCCATGCAGCGCACCAATACATGAAGATCCCCTGACCCCCCCCCCCCCCCCCCCCCTTTTCCCATCCCAGCCACTGCAAACGGACCCCACCACCAACTACGGAGGTAATTTCCGACCCAAACCCCTTGGCCGTCACCCTGACACTGACTAGCCCTTACACACACACAATCACGTCTGAACCAGGCCCAAAAGACTGTCTCTGGCCTGGGGAAAGATGAAGCCTGAATCGACATCATTCAGTATGGATACCAGCCCTGGATTGTGGTTTATGCTGGGATTGATAGTGTGGTAGAACTTTTCATTTTTTCCAGGCAATGTTAAGTGATTTTGTGCTACCTTCCATAAAAGCGAACGGTGGTGTAGATATCTGTGCAGGAAAACCATGGTCGGACAGGATAGATGGTGAACACTAGCATGTTGTGGTTATTTGATAATTTTTGTGGTGTTGACTTTCAATGCATGCTGAAAGTGTCGGACTTTGCGTCACATATATTTTGAGTTATTTGTTGTGATTTTGATTCTTATTTTGTTTATGGTTACACCTATTTGTATGCCCTCTTGGATTTACTTATTGATTTCTTATTGCTTTGCTATTTACTATTTGGTTAATGATTTCTTCTTGCCTTATTACTGATTATTGATTTACTATTTGATTTATTATTGCTTTACTATTTCATTATTCATTTACCAATCATTAATTGTTGACAGTGGTCTGTATTTCCTGTGCAAACTTTGACTGTGAGTATGGCCTCCCTCACCCTGCACCCTTTGACTTTGAGTACGAGCTCCCCTACACACTCCAAGCCCCCGCCGACGACTGTGTCCCCGCCGAGCCGGACATCTACCAGTGAGTGCGAGTGGCCTCTCCAGATGCACGGCCCCGGCGTCCTGTTTCCATCACCGTCGGCTGACACCCCACCGCGACACCCCTTCCCTCTTCCCCCCCCCGCCTGTGACGTGCTAGTAACCTCTCCAGGTGGGCTGCCCCATTCCCGTCCCCGCCAACGGCATCACCCCCCTCCCACCTGAAGCACCCACGACGCCCGGACCAGGGATCTGCGTTCCGGTACCAGGGGCTGCGGCCCGCTCCCTTAAGGCTTGAGGGCACCCCTGGCTGTATTCGCTTCTGTACGCTTCACTGTTTTTAGCCGCTCTCATATCTATGCCCGCGTCTACGCAACCGACGCCGGGAACGTAAATGTTGTTGTTTATATCGCTGTCCCACTAGATGGAGCTCGGGGATACACACGGGCGAGATTCCAGGGGCCTTGATTGCCCGTTTATCAGATGAGGTCCTGAGCGCAGTTGAATAAAAGGGTCTAATGCTCAGGTGGCGCCTTGCGACCACCTGCCCATGATGACGCTCAGGACTATTCCGTGGTTTCAGTTGTTCCCGTGCCCCGAGCCTACCCTGGATACCCCATGCGTGTGATTGCTTATTGTGACACGACCAGTCAACTCCTCCTCACATCCTTAGTGTGTGGTCATCTAGGGATGGGTTGAGGGGGATTGCCATTCGTTGTCTACCTCATATCTTCGCTATTATTTAGGGACACGTTTCATGGTTACATTTCTTTCCTGTGATCGTTAGTGTAGTATTTGTGTGATTGTTGCATTTTATATTGTTATTGTTTACTGTTCGTCTTATTGCTGCTTTTGCTGATACTGTTATTGTTTGGAGTTTGTTTTATTGTTGCATTTTGTTGTTATGTTTGGAGTTTGTTTTATTGTTGCATTTTGTTGTTATGGTTATGGTTTGGTGTTGGTTTTGTTATGTGGCCAGCTTTGTTGTTGGTTGTCGTTTTTTTTTTGGTATTTGTTTTTGTATTATTGTATGTTTATGGTATGTTTTGTGTATTATCTGCTGCTAGTATTGTTGGTATTGTCTGCTCGCGATGTAGGGCCGGGGTGGATGCCACCCCCTAGGTGGGGTGTGTATGGCATGCCCATGTCTGAGGCATGGGTGGCGTTTCTCCCACGTGGTTCCCCATACACCCGGTCCAGCGAGCTGTTTTCGTCCCAAGCTCATGGTTGTTTGTTTTTATGGTCATTTGCCTTCTTTCTGTTATTTCTAATAATGTTATAATGGTAGTCCCGCGCTGGAGTCCTATCCCTCGTACCCCTAATGAGTAAAAGTCGTCTTGCGACGACTTGAGGGGGATATGTTGGGCAAAATAACCTGCTGAGTACATCACATGTACATTATAAGTATAGCTAACTCCTACCCTAGCTTAATGAGCACATCACATGGCAGTCAACTTACAATATAGTCAACTTTTAACACATAACACATACATGAGAATATAGTCAGGTCAAGGCCGGAGCCGAAGGCCCCATTTCCCAGGCTGGCAGCATCTTCAAGAACGGGAGAGCCGCACACAGGAGACACTTTGAAGCTCTCCCCCGTTATCTGCCCATACCAAGGGCCTGAGAGACACGAGGAGCTCTCCCCCGTTAGGAGGCATACACAGCAGGGCCTGGGAGCCAAGGTCAAGTAAAACACACAGAACCACACACATCTCAAACGCACACACCTCATCAGGAGGAAGATACAGTATAAGACTGTATCACACAGAGACTCTTCACCTTCTTCTGAAGCAGACCTTCCACGGAGGCGAAGCTCCGGACGAACCATCAGCGCTGATTAGGGACTTAGACATATTCGATTTCTCACGCTTATGACTCTGTATAACCGTTGCCACTTTACTTAATAAATCCAAGGTCCTCGTGCCGACAGACTTTATTACCTCTCCGTCTCATTTCATCTGGTCCAGTAACTAGACAGACCGTTTTTCCCTTCAATAGCCACTCGGGTTAAGGTTAGGGAATAAGGCTAAAGGTTAAGGTTAGGATTTGGATAAGTGGTAGGGATAGCCACTCGGGTTAAGGTTAGGGAATAAGGCTAAAGGTTAAGGTTAGGATTTAGATAAGTGGTGGGGATAGCCACTCGGGTTAAGGTTAGGGAATAAGGCTAAAGGTTAAGGGTAAGGATTTAGATAAGTGGTAGGGATAGCCACTCGGGTTAAGGTTAGGGAATAAAGCTTAAGGGTTAAGGTTAGGATTTAGATTTAGATAAGTGGTAGGGATAAAGTCTAAAGAAAATAGTTCCATACACTGCATAACCCCAGGAAATGTTAAAACAATTACAAAATAACCTGCACCTCATACATAGCATAGCATCAGGTAATTTAATATTGTTTAGTTTTAAATAAAGCAAGAATTTGCTTTATTTAAATCTTTATCAAATTTGTTTCTTTTAAATATCCAAATACGTGCCTATAGCATCTATCTCCTGACATTTTCCTTAATATATTCTCTAACTCATATCTTTCTTTAATTTCTGCCAAATTATCCTGCATTTGTCGTCTCTCTACTTCATACTTTCTACAAATGTTCATTGCATGATCTACAGTTTCCTGCTCCTCACAATGATCTCATCTCCCTGTGTCATGTTTTCCAACCATAAACAACGATGCATTTGGCCCTGTATGTCCAAATCTTAACAGTGATATTACAGTTTCTTCCCTTCTGCTCCTTCCTGTTCCCCTGGCTTCTCCTACTTTCCTCTGAATTTTATAAAACCACCTTCCCTTCCTCTCCTCCTCCAACCTCTTCTGCCATTTCTACTTCATTTACCTTTTAATTATGTTTTTGCCTTCCATCTTGCTGATATTTATGGGCAATTCAATTTCTTCACATTTTGTTGCCTCTTTTGCCACCTTATCGACCACCTCATTCCCTCTCACTCCAATATGTGCCGGTACCCCAGGGATTAAAGTGAAAAAAAATCTTCTGACTGAAATTTTATTCGCGCTACAGCCAAGTCACGTGCAGTGTGTGAAACATGTTCCAGGTTAGGTTAATTGACACCTGCTTAAGAAATACAAATGTATAAGACGTCAGCACCAAATGCAGCCATCACGTTTAAATGCTCGACCAATACTGTTTTACAGGAGGAGGATTTTAAACAGCTGTTCTTTTGCATCTATTGCAATTTTTTTGTTGTCTTTTCAATTAGACTCTAAGATTTTTTTTTTGCAAAGCTTGTCTCATATTTTACTCCCTAAAAAAGGATTGCCATCGTTCCCCGTTTCCGTCAGCCATGCCCATCTCCATTTATTTTTTTGTGTTTTATCAATATCCGATACATCAGAGCCGTCAATCATTATAAGGGAGTTCATACTAGCTTAACTTTCGCTCTGACACTCAACACTAACAAAACAAAGAGACGTAAGATGTGGCGCGAAAATGGTGTGTATATATATATACATTTGTATATAATATATTTAATATATATTTAATATGTAATCGGGACTTACATTAAAATGCTTGTGTTCTCAGTCAATTTTAACGGTAGACCTTTTAAATACTCACTATATAATTTGACAATTTTACCGGCGTTGACGTACGACGACATAATACACGCGTGTATTATGTCCATGTTCGAAACTGCATACTACCGTACTGCCGACTACATACTGCGTGGTATGTACTGTATACTGCATACTGAATGTGGAATTCAGTATGCAGTATACAGCAGACCGACTGCACCGCAGTATACAGTATGCAAGTTTCCCAGAATGCATTTCGCGGCAGCGGTAGCGGTAAAGCTGCTAAAAGCTGTTTTAATTCTCGCTTCAGTGCTGTTAATACATCACTTTCTTAAGTTGTAATATTTTTTTATGCGAGAAAGTACCTATTTAGATCCTTAATATGCGATTAGTTTATCCAAATGACGCCTGTTTGTAAATTTGTCCCGACGTTATCGGAGATGTGAAGTGGCCTCTGTGAACTCCAAATGACGGAAATCCGTCGTAGCGACGGAGAACTTTAATCCATGCGGTACCCACACAAACACCACTGTTATACCCATCATCTCTGTTCTATATAAAATCTTTTTTATCTCTATTAGAATGTCCGGCCTGCTATCTGACATACTGCTCTGTAGACTGGTTAGAACTGAACTTGAGTCCGGTGTTCTGCCCTCCAATCTCTCTGTCGACTTTTATAGGGTCAAGTGGGCGTGGCCAACGTGACGTAATGGTTCCTCCCTCCTCGCCTGTTTAATGGTGTTTGATCCCGCTTCCTAGTGGCTATGTGAGGGTTATGCAATTTGTGTGTTAGATCCTGCTTCCTAGTGGCTATGTGGGGGCAGTTTATGTGCTTAAAATCCGTAACAATATCATTCTAAATAAATACAAAATGGTTTTAGGGGTGGGTTTAGGGAATAAAGCTAAAGGTTAGGTTTAGGATTAAAAACAAACTTTTTAAATTTTAAATGTTGAAGGGTTTAGGTTTAGAGAGAGTGAGAAGAGTGGTGGGGGGAAAGGGTGGGGAGTCAGAGGTAAGGAGGTGTGGGATGTCTGTCCCTACATTCTCCCCTGCCTTTCTTGGCATCTCTGATATCCTATTCACATCTCAAACCCAGTGGGCAGAGGGGTGATAGGACGTTGAAGGGTTTAGAGTTAGAGAGGGTGAGAAGAGTGGGGTAAGGGAGAGTGGGGAGTTGTATGGACTAAAATGTCCTGTAGGTTTTTATTACGGTGGTAGGACTTTAGTATTTTAAAAGAAGCGAGTGGGGCGGTTTGAGGTATGGCAGAATTAAAATGTTGCTTTATAGCTTGCTTGAGGGGGCCTAGTTGTCGCGAAAATGTAGTAATTAATGGAATTAACTTTTGTTCTGTGTTTTTTTTCAGGGAGAACGGGCCGGCCTGGCTGGAAGAGGGCGGTCACTTCCCCTTTAATAGTCAGGGAAAACGTTTGGAATAGCCGCGGGGTCTAAGGGCCTTAAAGGGTCCTGGTGGCCTCCTCTACGTGGTGGGGTAGAGAGCAGATGCGGTGGAAACGGATTAGTTCGGACTTGATGATGGAGCTGAAAGTATGCCGGGGATGGTAGCTGGTGTTAAATAATAAGGAATGCCTGTCAGTGTCTTTAAAATAAACCTTGGTTGCTAATGTTTTGTGTCCATCCTTCGTGTCTGTGAAGAAAACTACTGTGTCTAGGAAGGGGACCTGCTGGAGATGGAGAGTGTGTTTGAGTTTGATACGGGGGTGGTGTGAGTTAAGGATATGTATAAAATGGTTAAATTCCGTTTCTGATTCGTCCCAGAGGCCAAAGATATCATCTAAGTAACGGAAATAGACTAGGGGGCGTGACAGGCATTTAAGGAATGCAGATTCCTCCCAGTCTGCCAGATAGATGTCCGCGTAGGCCGGTGAATATTTCCTTCCCATTGCGCAGCCGCATATTTGTAGAAAGAAGGATTTATCAAATAAAAAGTTGTTGCGGGTAAGGGTAATTTCTAAAAACTTTAAAATAAATGTGTCGGGACGAGATGAATCCGGTGACGAAGACAATGCTTTCTTCACAGCCTCGAGGCCCAGGACAGTGTCGATGTTCGTGTACAAGGAGTCAACGTCGATTGAAAAGATAAACGTGTTATCAGGGACGGTGAGATTCTTCAACTTGTTCACAAAAGTGTATGTGTCCTTAAGGTAGCTCGGGTGAGTGTGAGATAGGGGGTTAATGTAAAAGTCTATGAACTCCGCCAGGTGGTATGATTCGGAGCCACAGTCGCTAACTATGGGGCGTCCTGGAGGAACCACGAATGGAACAGTCCAATTCTCTGGGGGTTTATGTATTTTGGGGAGAAGGTAAAATAATCTCGCCCGAGGGAGATCCGGGCCGTATAGGTAGTGCCTGTTTTGCGCTGATGAGATGCTTTTTCCTCATCTGGTCAATTAAAAGCCTAACCATTGACTGAGTCTCAAGGTACATAGGATCCGTGAGAGGGCGATAGTAGACCGGGTCATTAAGACTTAGACCTTAGACTTTAGATTTTATTGTCCCCAAGGGGAAATTTTTCTTCACTTCATAGTACATTGCATATGTGGCCGCACGCCGACAGACAATAAACAGAGACAAATAAAAATCTACACAGATCAGCATAAACATCTACACAGAGTAGGACTGGGGGTGATTTATCTTGGCCTTTTATTGAGTGCTGCTATGGCTGCAGGCACCAGGCTTTTGCCGTAGCGAGCCCTCCTGCACAACAGGGACCTATACCTGCGTGCAGAGGGCATGACAGTGAAGTGGCAGTTGAGAGGGTGTGTGTTGTCCTGTGCTATTACGGATGCAATGCGTGAGATGGCCTTTATATTGAGCTCTGAGAGTGTGGGTGTGGGGAGTTGACGTAAGTTGACGTGTCGCCTCCAGAATGTAATTAGTACGGTCCTGTATTACAATTTGCCCTCCCTTATCCGCCGGTTTAATAATAATCTCATGGTGAGATTTTAGTTTGTTGAGGGCCTGTTGTTGATGGACAGTAATATTGGCCTCCCCTACAGGATGTCGAGGTTGGAGGTCACGGAAGGAGCGGAGGTCCTGATCGATGAGCTGGCGTATAGGCTTCGAGACAGACTTCAAGGCTGGTTCCCAGATAGACGGCGTAGTAAAAATAATCTGTGTTATATTTAAAATAATCGAGAATTTTTAACCGTCTGTGGTAAGTATGTAGATCTCGTCTCAATAGGTCACGGTCTGGGAGTGACGGTGTCGTGATGAAGGTGAGGCCTCGTTCGAGGATCTCCTGAAATAGTAACATAGTTACGCCATTAAATGCGTTTATGTAAACATTTTTAGCGAGAAATGTGCATTTTACTTTCATAATGTTCGCTCGGTGAATGTGAAGGATGTTTGGTTTGATAGTTATGACGAAGAGGGAACGCTCCATTCACTTGCATGGACAGCGTCTCTGGTTGCTATGCAACCTCAACGTCTTGGCGGACTATATCTCTGCTGATCAACACTACGAATGCTGGAAACACACCAGACACACCATGTGAAGTTATTTAACCCGATTATTGTTATTTATATCTGAGATTATTTAATCTAACCCGATCCAAGCTCTATCATGCACCCAAACACGGCGGCGTTTGGGTTTCCTTCCTCGGACTCCTAAATCAAGCGCAGCCACAGGCGCGTAGCTGCGTACGTAGGACCATTTTTGACACAAAATGGTCAAGCAACATTTTAGCTGCGTTACGCACGTAAATCTTACGCGGGTTACGCGTTTGGTGTGTTCGTACCTTAAGCGTCGACAGTGTGTTGAGATAACCAGCACGTGAGTCAACGTCCTCGATATTCTCCCTCACAAAGTCATTAAAAGACTTGACACAACAGAGTTGGGTGGCGGATAGCCTGATAGATACCGTTATGAGGGGAATTGCAATGCGAGCCTGGGGGAATGTTTCTCTGGCCGTCCTAATTAAACGTCGGGTGTCCTTAATTATTGTGATAGCTGTCTGTTGTCTAAGGCAGTTGTTTATGCCAATAGACAATAAGATGAGCTTAGTGTCCGATCTGGGAGATGTGTGTTTCTGCAAGATGGCTGTTAGATGTCTTAATGTGGCTCCTGGAAAGCTATCTATCTGGATGTCGTCCATTTTTCTTTTTGGGATACGGGCCAAGTTGGAATCGCCCGTGATAATCATGTGTTTTCTAATAGACAGGGACCACATAGTGGCTTTGCGGTTCATAGGGGGGTGTATGCAGGGCTGGTGGTAGGAAGCACTGAGCATAGGGGAAGAGAAAAGGGAAGGAGAAGTCGGGGTTTGGAGACTCTGACCTTTCCCCACTGGGACAAGGGCAACAACAGCAGGAGTGGTCAGAGGAGGCGTGAGAGGGCAAGGGTGAATCTCCACGCAACCTGTGAGTGAGTCAGAGTTCTGAATTGAGCCATTCTTAGTGATGATTATCTTGTTCCTTGTCATGGAAGGTAACACCGCCTGACCAGGTGGTGGAGTGGTCAGCGCCGGCGAGGAGGACGACGGACAGAGTCGCTTCCGGGTCGTGGCACTTGCGAGGGAGAGACGGTTGGGTCTAGGGGCTGAGGAAGCGGTAATGGTGACTGGGGGCTCCGGGTCCGGCGTGGGAGATCCAAGGCTCGTCTCCAGGACGCCAGGAGGGTCAATGACTGCCGAGGTGGTCCGCACCGGTGGGACGACCGGAGGAGGACGTGGCCTGGTCACTGGTAAGCGCTGTGGGCCTTGTGGTAGCGGGACGCGGCTAGGTCGCGGTGGTTGAGGGGCAGATGTAGGAAAACGTTGGGTTAAGTTAGGGCATAGAGTTGGAAGGGTAAGAAGTGAAGGAATAGTTAGTGGCCTGGACGGTAGCATTACAGTTTTTCTCAGTCGCTTTGGTACATTTCTCAGATCAGAATTGAAATTTGCAAAGCAGTAAGTGCATTTCTCAAAACAATGTGTTCAAATAGCAAAACACCATGGATTAACTGCAAAAGCCAGCCTCTTGCTCAAAATCCTTAGTTCATCTCTCAAAAGTAAATATCTGTTTCAATGAACATGTCAGTGCCATCAGAATGACAAGTCCTTGTGTCATTGTCTACGGATAAGACAGTCAAATTGCTTAGTCATGTTGTCAATATAACAGTGTACTCTGGAGGGATGTTCTGATGTAAACTATGTCTAAAGTTTTGAAGACAATTATTGTAAATTGTAAGTTACACCTTAGTGTATGTGGGAGATTGATTGCAAGAGATTGGACAAGATTCACATTTACGCTTTGACTGTGCTGTAATTTGTTGACAGACCATGTCATTGCTAGAAATGTGAACATAGGAAAATCTCCTTAGGGTAAACTGTGCATGCATTGCTGTAGGAATTACAGTGCAGTCATCCTACAACTCCTGACGTTCCTGTCTGTTGGGCCACAAATTCTCAGACAATGTAACATTGTGTTGTGCTCCAGCTATATACTTGCCAGTTCATGGTTCAGGAGATGCACCTTTGAGCTATTCCAGTACTGGTTGATCGTTGGTTGATCTAACACTTCACAGATTTCCCTTCTTTAGGGAAAGTCAAGATTCACCTGGTAGCAATTGACCAATTCAGGACAGATATAGAAAAAATAACAAAAAAAAGAGTCTAATGCCAGTGTATAGAAATGTATAGAAATAGGCTTGACATATGACAACTTGTTCAACCATTTTGCATGTAAAGACTTGATGAACTAATACCTAAATGTTATGGGGGTGAGACTATTCCATAGAGACCATTGCAATACATTTTGATCAACATGATATAAGCAATTGATAATGTAGGAAAGAGCAGAGAATTGTACATAATCATGTGCATGGATGTACCAAAGCATTGGCAACGTGTTCAAATAAATGAGAAACTGTTTTCATGTGCACAAGTGACACACTGATGTGAAGATTGAACAGGTAGTTTTGAGAATTTCAATTCTGATCTGAGAAATGAATCAAAGCGACTGTGGAAAGGCCCCAAGGTCCGAGAGGAGCAGCGGAGTGGCAGGCGGTGGCGGATCCGGGGCCGACAGCAGCAGCCGTAGTGCGGAGATGGAAGACGGAGTAAGGGGTCTGCCATAGCGCTGGTGGGCCCACCGGAGGGCTCTGTCGAGGGCCTCATTGTTAAATGGCCCCAGGTTAGTACGGATCTTTGCTATAGTATGTGTATAATGTTGTATTAAGGTCTTTACATTTATAATCATGTCCTCCATTGTGTTCTCTTTAATTTTGTTTAAGACCAGATCGTCAGGTGCCGCCGGTTTAATGAATGCTGTAAGTTGAGCTACTTTCCTAGCCATCCCTAATGGTGGGATGCCTGTTCTAATGGATTCTTCTAGAATTTCTGTATGATGAATTGATTGTAATATTTGAAAATAATGTTTGATTAATTTCGGGTCTAGATCGGTTGAAGGACTCGTCCCGACCGGAGTAAATTTTACGTGTTTCTGTGGGTCTGTAAGGTGAGTGGGCCTACCCAATAGGCAAAACCTAGTTCTAAAATCATTAGCCATTTCGTTAGAAGATAAAATGGAATGAAAATAAAAAAGGCCTAGGACTATTTACAAAAAGAGGAGGGGGTTTGGGAGTTGGAGTTTTTAAAAAAGAACCAACATAGAGAAAATAAGGAAAAGATAAAAGAGAGATGTAAAATCAACTAAATTAGAATAAGGTTAAAACCGTAGCTTGCAAAAGATGGCGATTAAAACAATAGATGCAGTTATAACCATAAGATAAACAAAGAATGTAAAATAATAATAAAGTCATAACCGGTCAGCTGGTGCAATGTCTTTTAGCTAGGAGGCATGGTTAGCTTAGCAAGAATAAAATCGATTTCCCCAATCGGTTCCGTCGAGTAGTCTTTAGCTGGGAGGTAGGCTGTGCTTGGGTTAGGTGACAGGATGTCGTTGATCCGCCCGATGGGGTTGTAGAATATCCCAAAAACTGATTACAGTCCAAAGTTAAAAAAAAGCTGAACACGTAGATGTCTCTGTACTCACCAGCCAAAAAAGCATTTGAAGGAGATTCGATTAAAACCAAAGGGAATGAGGTAATTTCCACAGGTGTTAAAAAAGTATAACGTTTAATCGCTCCAAGATGCAGGTTGACCAAGTAAAAACAGACTTTGTTTAAAAGTAAGTTAAAACAAACAAAGTAAAAGAATTAAAATAAAGTCCAAATTAAAAACTCCAAAGTTGCTAAAACAACAGTTCACCAGAATAACTGACTTTACATCCACAGAAATAGAGAGCGTTCCTAACGTTTCACCCGGTTAGGCTTCGTCAGAGGAAGGGTTAGGGTTAGGGTAAGGGCTACACTCTAAAAAATAATACTGCACGTTACTTAATTCAATCAGTGCAGCATTTTTACACTTAAAAATATTGAGTTGATATGAAAGCTCTCAAATCAGTTACACAAAACATGAGTAATGAGTAAATCCAAGTAATATTTTTAAGTACATCTGAAGGAATTGACTTGGCTCAATTACCACATACATTGAGTAAATGTAACTGAAATTATGTGTTAACAATATGGAAAACCTGAGTAGAAATCACTAATCAAATTCAGTTAATATAATTGAATCCAAGTAATATTTTTAAGTACATCTGAATGAATTGACTTGGCTCAATTACCACATAAATTGAGTAAATGTAACTGAAATTATGTGTTAACCATATGGAGAACCTGAGTAGAAATCACTTATCAAATTCAGTTAATATAATTGAAAAACATTTGTTGGAGATTACTGAAAATAATGTGTTTTACCAACAGACTTTTTAATTTTTATTAATATGATATATTATATATTTGAGGATATTTACTATAAACTAAAATTGACAAGAGCTCACAAAACATGAAAGCTTTATTTTAAAACATTTTTCCAAATTTTTAACATTTCCAACAGATTTATTTAACATATTAACAGCCAACTGCACTGTTGATGGGAGGGTTGAACTGCTTCAAAACTCTAAATAAAAAAATGAAGCCTTATGCCTCACAGGATTGATTAAAAAAGAAAAGAAAAGAAAATACATAAATGCAAAATGGAAATGTCACAGACTGGACACAGACTGATCTCAGACTGTTAACAGAACAGACTGGAATGGAATTGCAACTATATCAGCACAATGTTTTTCAGTCTTTGCACCTTTGTTGACAGTTTTCCAGCATCGACTTCAACAAGCATCTTTTGAAAAACTTCAAAAGTGTACTTTAGAGTGTTGGGGTACTTCAGGTCCAAGGCATAAGTTAGCCCAAGCAAGTAGCAGCAGGCTCTGCTGAGATCCCCAAGGTGGTTGAGTACGATGGAACCCTCAATGATGATCCCTACATCCCTGACTTGTCCATTTTCATTGCGCACAACGTACAGAGCCATCATCTCTGCTGCCAGCTCTTCTTCCACATTGATGGCTGAATCATCAGAAGTCTGTGGACATTGTAAAGCAAAGTGGTTAGAGCAGGCAGAATATCACCAGAATAAAATAAATTACCATACAACATAAATAGGATATACAATATGTTTAAGTTTTCTATTATTTTGACTAGCATACAACAAATTGGAATGATATCAACAGACTCATGCAAATAACAATAATGATAACTAGAACATTTCCTCTGAGAAATTTTGATAGGGCCACGGGAGCTACGGCCGGTTTTGCCATCTTTGTCAACATGGGAATCAAACCCACAACCTTAAGATCAAGACAGAGCTGATCACACAGACATAATCATCTTTCTACAAGCACTGATATGAGAAGCTGTAGGCTAATCATATTAAGTTACCTGTGTGTGTGTGTGTGTGTGTGTGTGTGTGTGTGTGTGTGTGTGTGTGTGTGTGTGTGTGTGTGTGTGTGTGTGTGTGTGTGTGTGACTGTAATCATATTAAGTTACCTGTGTGTGTGTGTGTGTGTGTGTGTGTGTGTGTAACTGTAATCACATAAAGTTACCTGTGTGCTGGTGTTCGTTGTGTCTGTGCGTGTCTTTAATCACATAAGTGTGTGTGCGGGGGAGTGTGGGAAAGGACTGCGCGCATGTGTATGTGTATGGGATAATGTGTACCCACATCTTCTCCCAAGTGATCAATTAGACACCTGATGACAACTTCTCTAGTTTTCTCAATGGGAATTCCACTCTGTTAAGAAAAAAACAAAAACGAAACAGTTGGCAAAAATACACTAGTCACTTTCTATTAAAATGTATCATGAGAATGATAATAAAGACAGCATGAGGTATGTGATCTTGTGTTGAATGTTTGAGTACAGAGATAGTTAAAAAAAACAGTGGTGACAACACAGGTGGGGGAAAGAATTACCGGTATATAAACAGGGGAGCAAACTAAAATACCTGGAGTACAATATTAATCTCTGCACGATGCCTCTGTCCAGCAGCACCTTTCTTGGCTTGGTAGATACCAAGCAGTTTAGGGGTGTAGTGGTCCAACATGGACATGAATTTGGCCTCAAGATTTACAGTGGCAATTCGATGGAACTCAGCGTTGACCTGAAAAAAGCAGAAAAACACAAACAGGGACAGAGCACAGTTTACATACTTAGATTTAAACAAGCTGCCCAAGTAAGGTGCATTTGTGGTAAACTGTTGTTTTTTTTCTAACCTGTGGCGCATCAAACAGGGCAGGCCACCTTTCTTTGATCTTGGTGATGCTCAGTTGAAGACTGACGACATCCGGTCTTCTATGAGCAAAAGTGTTGGACATTAATGCACTGACAGTCGCCCTCTCCTTCTTCTTTAATTCAGACAGGATTTTGAGTCGTTGTTGCTCTTGTTGTTCACTGTTTTCTCCTGATGGATAATGTGGGAGATAAATCACTTCCCCTTTGCGTGCTTTTTTTACATTTTGGGCTGGTTTCCTCTCACCAGGACGCTTGTTTTTAAGAGAATTGCATGTAAATTCAGGAAATCCAAGATTTCTTAACTTGGACCTATAATTCTCCATTTTGTACTTTAGGGAGTACATCCATCCAATCCACCCGTTGCGACTTCCAGGTTCCGTTAGACATGGGTGTTTTTGGACCAAGGCTTCTGCAATCTGTCCAACCTGAAGGCCTGTGGGATAGGCTGTGTAACTGTACATATAATCTGCCAGCTTCTCCATTATTTCAGACTTGACCCGGGTGTTGTTGAGGACAGTGCCATCTTTAAAAAATTGTACTGCCTCTGCTGCAACTGAAAAAGGTGGAATCTCAACTTCACTTGGCCACATTGCTCTACCAGTGTCTTTTGATGACAGTGATGATGTATCTGACTGGTAGTCTGCAGAACCAGAGGATGACTGTGAAGACAACATTCTTGAAGTGGAACTGGAAATGTCACTCGCATTGTCTGCAACTTCCACATTTTCAGTCTCTGGTGTGGTCAATGTGAGCACTACGGATGGAATAATGACCTCTTTTATTGTCCCCTTATGTTTAACCTCGTTTGGTGAATGAATGGTGAAGAAATCCCCAAAGTCTTCATCCAAGTAATGAAGGGTGAATTCTTCATGGATCTGAAAAGTGTCTTTCACAGTCTCATGCAATTGCTCCACTGTATTTGGGACCCCAGATGACAGTGTGAGTTTCTCACTATGATGATCAATGATCACTTTCACAACAACAGGGTCCATCTGTACAAAAACAAATACAGTTTAGTCTTTTAACTGACCTAATACTGGACAATAATGTGTCGTTTCAAACTGACCATGCGTTTCCCTCCCACCCAGTATGGTGCCAGGGGGTATGTATCACTAAGTTGCTGTATGTTCAACAGTGTCACCTTCCCAGAGTGCTCCAAAACAAACCCCCTAAAATGTTTATAATACCAGCTGTTGAGCAACTTAACAATGAAATTTAGATCACTGTCTACAATCACAATTTGTGAAATCTCCACAAAATTGGGCAGACCACCAGTAGACCCATGAGGCAGAATCATCCCAACTGCATATCTGGTTCCATGATATGACATTGCATTTGTCAGCTCCACTGTGGTTTGTGTTGGGTATACTTGTTTAAAAGACTCCTGAATGTCCTCATGCAGCAATGCCAATGGAACATTGGTTACTTTACTCACACACAATGAAGGTTTCACAGCATCAGCATGTAAATGATATGCTACCATCATCTGGTGCTTTGTGGTGAGAGAAAGTAGAATGTTTCTGAAACAGTTTGCGTGTCTGACAACGCGTTTGAAAAAACTATGCTTCGCCTCGAAGCGCATGGTCCAGACACAAACCAAAGGTCCAAAGCATTTTATCAGGTCTGGATAATGTTCCAAAAAATGGAACTTAGGAGTTAACTTAAAGTCAGGAAAGACTTCCAATAGTCTGTGGCGATGTTCAGAAATCAATTTATCGAGATAACTAATACTGTCCTCTGTATGAATAGGGGATACCACGAGTTCAGTAATGTATTTTAAAGTCAAGAGGACTTGCCATGCAGGTTCATCGAGTGGCACCTTTGCACCAATTATAAATGGTAATAATCTTAGTAATGTCCAATACTCATGTGCGTTTCCGCCGATAGATCTGCGAGAACAAAGATTAAGTGGGATAGGTTGAGGGCGGTCAGTTTTGTCAGTCCAATTATACGGAAACTCTTTAGACTGTTCAGTTGTGACAGAGTGAAATACTTCTTCTTTACAAACAGTTTAAAACACAGTGCCAACTCCAATGGTATTAGACCTTCCAAAAGGTCAAGGAGCACATCCGGAGGGTAGCCTGTCACGAAATGGAAATACTTCAATTTTTCTGTTAAGGGAAAAAACCTTCTTTACACCGTAACAATGTACTAGGTCTGGGTTTTCCTTTACAGACTGAACATGAGAAGCATAGTTCTCCTTAGTTCTTTGAGGAAAAAATCCAGAATGGACCTCTTTTTGTTGGTAGTCTGAGTGGTCCCCGATACAAAATCTACAGACGTAATGCCCAGTAAAACTTTCCACCAGGCCACTCAAAGAATGAGCTCCAAGGTTATCTGCCGAAACACAAAAAACCGATCCGCTGATATTCTTACCAATGGCTGGGAAAAAAATGCCTTCTTCCTCTAACTTAGCCAGGTCAGTCAAGACAGGCTCCCTGACAGTTTCATAGCCATATTTCTTTACATCAACAGCTTTGCAAAGAAGTGCCAAATTAATTGTTGTTAATTGGGACCTCAATTCTGAGGGATGTTTGGGATATTCTGAGAAAGCGGGCGGGAATGGCCATACTGACGACGGGCACGGCACAGCCGATTGTACTGACCTTCAACCTGACCGTAAGTCAGGTTGAGTGAAATTCTTAGCTCTCCATCTATGAAATTCATTTAATTTAAAATGTTGACCATCTTTAAAGGATGAAAGGTGTGACCCACTGCCTGAATGTCTTGTCAGTATATTATTTACAATATCTTTATTGTTTAGCAGTTGCTGTAAAGATTGTAAGATGGGCACGTATTGAAAGGTAGCACTGTCGAGTGGATCTAATACATATTCAACTGGCTGAATAAAACGGAAGTTTTCTTTAAAGTATTTACCCCTCTGGTACTTAGAATGAAAAGGACCATCAGGACCAAAGGCTTTAGTTAGAGGATTACAGAGTTGTACTTTTTCTTCTAACTCACTAATAACACTTTCGTCAACAGTGCAGTTATTCTTTGCCAGAATGTTTCTCACTAAATTTGGAATGTATTGAGATGACGATGCACATATAAACTGGAGCTGTTCCACCAAGTCATCTAAACATTTACCTGTGACATTATGAATGCTTTCTAACTTTAACAAGAGAGATCCAATTATTTCCTCATATGCACCGGTTTGTTCTTCGCTATCCAAATCTGCAGTATGATCGAACTCAACATCATCAATTGATTCCAGTGAGGAAGTATGGCTTCCATTCTGTTGAACACTGGTAGAAAGTTTTACAATCACATCAGCCTTGAAGTCATCACACGAGTGAGATTGGTGCTTTCGACTTCTGTGAGTAGCATAAGTGCCATATATGTTTGTTTTAAACTCACAGCCATCAAACACACACACTATTGTTTCTAGCCTTTTAAGATGAGAATTGATGTGATGAAAATAATCTTTAGTATTTGGAAATTTGGAGTCACAGATTTTACATTTGAAGGCTATCACATCTTGTTGACTTTCAGTTTCCTCTGATTTGTGAGCTCTGGTCAAGTGTGAACGGGGCCTGCCCGTAATTCCGACGCCTCATTGTTCCGACGTCTCAATGTTCCGAAATATTTCCCATTAGATCGACATGCCACTATTCCGACGGTTCAATGTTCCGAAAACGAAACCCATTGGTCCGAAGGTCCGTTAGTCCGACTTTTCAAAAAGGAGGCGCATCAGGCCGATGGTTCAATATGCCGAATAGGAAAAATAGTTTTATACCTCGCTCGCTCCCTCTCTCACTCTCACTCTGTGTGTGTGTGTGTGTGTGTGTGTGTGTGTGTGTGTGTGTGTGTGTGTGTGTGTGTGTGTGTGTGTGTGTGTGTGTGTGTGTGTGTGTGTGTGTGTGTGTGTGTGTGTGTGTGTGTTCGTGCCCGTGTTGAGAATTAGACCTCCGCTCTCTGTCCATGGTGCTGCAACACCGTGTCGAAATGAAGTGAAGCGTTGTCTTTTTGCCCTCCAAAATTCATCGTGAACGTGATATGTAGGCCTAGGTTGTATTTTGGAGACAGAGAGAGAGGGAGAGGGAGCGAGCGAGGTATGGGGCCTGCCCGTAATTCCGACGCCTCATTGTTCCGACGTCTCAATGTTCCGAAATATTTCCCATTAGATCGACATGCCACTATTCCGACGGTTCAATGTTCCGAAAACGAAACCCATTGGTCCGAAGGTCCGTTAGTCCGACTTTTCAAAAAGGAGGCGCATTAGGCCGACGGTTCAATATGCCGAATAGGAAAAAGAGTTTTATACCTCGCTCGCTCCCTCTCTCTCTCACTGTGTGTGTGTGTGTGTGTGTGTGTGTGTGTGTGTGTGTGTGTGTGTGTGTGTGTGTGTGTGTGTGTGTGTGTGTGTGTGTGTGTGTGTGTGTGTGTGTGTGTTCGTGCCCGTGTTGAGAATTATTAGACCTCCGCTCTCTGTCCATGGTGCTGCAACACCGTGTCGAAATGAAGTGAAGCGTTGTCTTTTTCAGGGTTCCCGCGGGGTCTTAAAAAGTCTTAAAAGCATTGAATTTATGAATTTGGAATTAATACCTTAAAAAGACTTGAAAAAGTCTTGAATTTTGATATCTGGGTCTTAAAAAATCGGCAGTATAACTTCTCCGTAGCGCATTCTCCTCAAAAGTCAAAACACCGGAACCAATAATGAATGCAACGCTTCCGCGGGTCCCATTTATATTTCCATGGTTCCCGCTTCCCACACGTCACTTTGCTACAGTACACCAACAACAAGCCAAGCAGAAGTGCGCAATTTTTTTTTTGAACGTTTGTTTAGGTTATCTAGCGACCCATCTTATGCTGGGGTTATGGGGAAATGTAAGTTTAATGACGCGTGGCGAGATAAACAGGCATTTTGCCACTGGTTGAAACCGGTGGACAAAAATGTTTTCGCGGCTTTTTGCACCGTATGCAAAAAAATTATTCAGCTTGGTACGATGGGCTTGAAGGCTTTAGAGTCCCATGCCAAGTCGTCCAAGCACATTTCTTCTATAAAAGGGAAATATCAAACTCCTTCCATCGCCGGAGTGTTTTCTGCTAGCGTTGGCCAGCCAGCTGTTGTGCCTGAATCAGAAGCAGAAGCAGATAACCAGCCAACTGCTAGCACTAGCAGTGATACAGCAGCCCCTCCAGTTACGACGACTAGAGTGGATCTGCGCACATCTTTTGGGTCCACACCCACTATGAAGGCAGAGGTGTTGTGGACTCTTAATACCATCTCCAAACACCAGTCTTACAATGGTAATGACAGTATTTCAGAGCTGTTCAAATGCATGTTCCCAGATTCCGACATCGCTACCACATTTACTTGTGGTCCTGACAAAACGGCGTACATAGCCAAGTTTGGTTTAGCTGTCTATATAAAAGAGGAACTGGTGTCCCAAGTCAACAAATCGCCGTTCGTTCTGATGTTCGACGAGAGTCTCAACGAGACTACGAAAAACAAACAGCTGGATGTGCATGTCCGCTTCTGGAACGAGGGACAGGTTCAGTCCAGATATCTGGGCTCCCAGTTTATGGGACATTCCACTGCACAAGACCTGCTGTCACATCTCAAAGTAAGCATGACCCTTTTTACTCTACTTTCCTTAACAATGTTTGTTTATGTGTTTATGTACTTGGCAGACGCTTTTGTCCAAAGCAAATACCGTATTTTCCGCACTGTAAGGCGCACCGGAGTATAAACCGCAGCAGCTAAATTGAATGATGTGTACATATATAAGACGCACTGGACTATAAGCCGCAGGTGTTTTAATGTTTAATTACCATTAGGGCTGGCCCGAATGCCATTTTTCAGGCTTCGGATACTCGTTGGTTTTTCCGAGCGATTAATCGAATACTCGTTCCAGAAAAAAACACCACCAAAAATAACATTAATAATCCCTATATACTCCCTGGAACCGATTATGACAGTATCTGCATATTTTGTTGAAGATTTAATAGCTTTTTACCGTTAATTAGTAGGCCTAAGTAGGTTGAAGTTCCTTAGTTTTTCCCTGTGGAAGCGAACAGCTGTTGTTCCGTTCCGAATCAAGTGTGTGTGTGTGTGTGTGTGTGTGTGTGTGTGTGTGTGTGTGTGTGTGTGTGTGTGTGTGTGTGTGTGTGTGTGTGTGTGTCAATATGTGATGCTCACCTAGTCCTCTTATTTTGAGTAATGAAATGCAGCCCTTTTTTCAGGAATGTATGGACAAACTGAACCTCAGGAACTTGGTGTCTATTTCAATGGATGGGCCCAATGTGAATTGGAAACTCTTCGACCTTTTCCAGAAAGATCAAGCTGAGCAGTACGGAGGTGAGGAGTTTATAATGCTATTACTGTGTGTGTGGGTGAGTGTTTCTGATCCATTAGTAATTATAAAAATGTATTTTATTTGTAGTGCACTTAACATTGAATAAACACTTTCAAAGTTCTAATTTGGTTTCTAATATCAAGTTTGCATTGAAACCTTTAGGTCTTCAGCTCGTTTGTGTGGGAAGCTGTGGCCTACACACGCTACACAACTCCTTCAAGTGTGGGTTCACTGTATGGCAGCTGGACAAATTGCTGAGAGCAATGCACACATTGTTTCACAATACGCCTGCCAGGAGAGAGGATTACATCACCGTAACCAAGTCCAGTGTGTTCCCTCTATCTTTCTGTGCCCATCGTTGGGTAGAAAACCTTCCGGTTGTGGAGAGAGCCCTGGCAGTCTGGCCATCACTTCTCCTGTACATGGAAGCTGTGAAAACAAAGAGACTCCCGAACCCTGGAACAGGTAGGCCCTTCTTAAATGTGAATAGGTCTGTGACTGTGTCCTAACCCTGGTGGTGGTGTGGCCTTGTCATAGTTGAAATGTCTGACTGTCTGTATGTCTTTTTCTCAGCATCATATGACACACTTGCAGCAGCCATAAAGGATCCACTCGTCTTGGCCAAATTGCAGTTCTACGCAGCAATTGCCAGGACCTTCAATCCCTTCCTGAAAAAATATCAGACGGATGAGCCTGTGCTCCCATTCCTCCCCAAGGACCTGACCGAGTTGATGATGGTAACAATTTACTTAACGTTATAACCCCTGATTGGGCTCAATTGATCCATTATGACAAAATGGGGTTTGTGGTTAGGATGTGTAAAAAATAGTGGCTACATTGTGCATCATCATAAGATAATTTGATGTTGGTGATTAATGTTCCGCACCAGACATTTTTGTGTTTGTCTGTTGACAGAGTCTACTCAGACGCTTCATAAAAAGAGAAGTACTACACGATATCACTGCCCTGCAGCTGACCAAACTGGATGTCACAGACAAGACCATCTGGCTCAGCCCACAAGACATCAGCATTGGTCTAGGTGCAGAGTCAGTCCTTAAGGTAGTGTGATGTTTTCAAAAGATCATTTTACAAATGGTTAGGGTGAACCAGGTCATTGAAGACATGTTCTATATTCATGGCTAATTTCTCTCTCTAGAGAATCAAAGGTGCAGAACTCAGGGTGCTCGAGTTCAAGAGAGAGTGCATGCAGGGACTGAGTAACATGATCAAGAAAGTGCAGGACAAGAGCCCCCTCAAGTATCTGACTGTTAGGCAGATGGTGTGCCTGGATCCGTCAGTAATGTATAGAGAACCAGATAGAGGCAGGAATCACATGAAAGGGCTGGTTCAAAGGTTTCTCCAGGACAAACAGCTTACTGATACTTCTTTGGGTAAGAATAAGGCAAATTATAGGCCACCAATGAATTTATCCTCAATCTACTTTGCTGGTAATGCCCAATGATTTATCAATGTTTTTCTCTATTTTCTCATTTGTTTTGTCGTAGGGGATGTCATACTGCAGCAGTTTGACAGTCTCCTGTCCTTGGAGAGCCGGAGTGAGGACTTCCTCTCCTTTCAACCCATGCAGAAGAGGCTGGACATCTTCCTGAGCAGCGCCATGGAGCCTTATCCCGAGCTGTGGGCCTTCTGCAAGAAGCTGCTCATCCTCTCCCACGGTCAAGCTACAGTTGAGCGTGGATTCTCAATCAATAAAGAGGTGGAGTCTGATAACTTGGAGGAGGATACTGTGGTCACACGGAGACTGGTGTGTGACTTCATCATACAACATGGAGGTGTTACCAAGGTAAGATGACTCCTCTCTGGACTAGTAATATGCTGTTGACTTAAAAGTTGATAGAATCAACATAGTTGGTCTCTTGAGTTTGTCACTGAATCTGGTTCTCTTTCCCCAACCCGATACCCAGGTTCCACTCAGTAAACCGCTACTGGAAAGTGTAGCAAGGGCAAGGACAAGGTATCGTACCCATCTGGAGACCAAAAGAAGGAACAGGGAGGCAAAAGAGCAGGCTCTCAAGAGGAGGGAAGCAGAGGACTGTCTTGAGGAGCTGAAGGTTAAGAGGAGACGTGTACAGGAGGTATCTGAGGGTCTGGCTAGGGATGCGGACAAGATGGCTGAGGAGGCTGAAGTGAAGGCAGGGAGCAAGATGGCTGGCCTGATCACCAGGTCAAACATCCTGCGGAGAGGCCATAAGGAGAAGTTGGCAGAACTGGCTCTCCTTGATAAAGAGATCGCTGCTAAGAGTGCAGAACTTAGGAGTTGACTGTGATTATAATTTTATTTATTGTTGAGTTGATTTTCATTGTTTATTGTTCAGGAGTCTGTGCTGTTGGCGTGAGTACTCACCACTATGCTGTAATGTTCCATCATTCCATAATGCTTTACAGTCCACATTTTCACATTTGTTGAAATAAATTAACAAATTTTGAACAAACGTTGTCGGTAGGTCTGTGAAATAGGCCGTGAAATAGGTATTAATTTTTTATATAAGTGGTCTTAAAAGGGACTTAAAAAGACTTGAATTTGACTTGAACAAACCTGTAGGAACCCTGCTTTTTGCCCTCCAAAATTCATCGTGAACATGATATGTAGGCCTAGGTTGTTATTTGGAGACAGAGAGAGAGTGAGAGTGAGAGAGAGGGGGAGCGAGCGAGGTATAAAACTTTTTTTCCTATTCGGCATATTGAACCGTCGGCCTAATGCGCCTCCTTTTCGAAAAGTCGGACTAACGGACCTTCGGACCAATGGGTTTTGTTTTCGGAACATTGAACCGTCGGAATAGTGGTATGTCGATCTAATGGGAAATATTTCGGAACATTGAGACGTCGGAACAATGAGGCGTCGGAATTACGGCATGGCACCGCGAGGTATAAAACTATTTTTCCTATTCGGCATATTGAACCGTCGGCCTAATGCGCCTCCAGTTCGAAAATTCGGACTAACGGACCTTCGGACCAATGGGTTTCGTTTTCGGAACATTGAACCGTCGGAATAGTGGCATGTCGATCTAATGGGAAATATTTCGGAACATTGAGACGTCGGAACAATGAGGCGTCGGAATTACGGCATGGCACCGTGTGAACGCAGGCTACTCCAAGTTTTAAAGGAACATGAACAGTTCAAATTAATACAGGGCAGCAAATGTCCACAGCCAAAATGTCCATGTCTCAGTCTATAGTGTTTAAGAAGTCCCCCCTTTGATGATGCCACAAATTTGCAGAGCTTGCATTGCCATTCCATTAACGGTTACCTTTGTTAAATGGGGGGCAGCAGTAGCTCACAGGGCAAGGATCTTGCAACAAGCTGGTGGTGGTCTGGGTTCAAGTGTGCATTTCTGCGGCTCCAACAGTCATGCACTGTAACGTACAGAAAAAAAAACTCAGTGAGCACAATGAAAATCTCAGACAGCAAGCTGAGAGTTATAGTCAATATTTATAACTTTAAAAAATTAGGTATGCTTGGCTACTGTTACGACCCCTACTCGATCAGGGGGGAAAAGGGAAGCAACACACACAACCCGGTGGATTGGATTGTAATTAAGGTATTTATTGTAACCCAACAAAGGAACAGAAAGTAACAATCATCAGAAATGGGCCGCTAGGTGCTGTCAAACCAAAGAAACAAATATAACCAAAAGAGAACTCCTTCAAATAAAACGGAGCTACCTGTCTAATTACTAAATGAGAACGGTCCTAAAACAAATCCTAACTGGCTACTCTAGCACAAGGAAAACGGAAATACAAATGATCAGCACCCCTAAACCTAGTGTGGCTAAACAGAGATAAACCTAAATGAGTGCAAATGAACAACGTCAGTACAGTATTCTTACCCTGGCCCAAATCTGGGAACACAAATGTAACCTCTCAACGAATGCGACTACGCGCCTAGAATCTCTACAGGTGTCTGCCCCGCTTGCAAGACGCGATCACGCTTTTATACGCCTCCACGGCGCCGTCGCTCTCTCGTTGGTTCCGGGGACGGAAGGACCCGCCCACTTGAGCTGCTTTAGGGGAAAAACAGGAGGGGTATCGCATACAGAGGGAGGGGAGACAATGCGGTCGGCTGACGGCCGTAACATTCCCCCCCTTAAAATGGCGGCCACCGCCTATCAAAATACATTTTCTAAACTATAAATAATACCACGTTACTCCTTTTTCTTTATAACCTGGAAAGGGCATCAGCTACCACATTTTCACTCCCCTTTTTGTGTCGAATTTCCAGGCTATAATCCTGCATAGCCAGCGCCCAGCGCATGAGGCGCTGGTTCTGGTTGTACATGCGCATAAGGAACACCAGCGGATTATGGTCTGTATAAACCACTATTGGTAACGAGCTAGACCCGAGGTACACTTCAAAGTGTTGGAGAGCTAACAGCAAGGCAAGTGTTTCCTTCTCGATGGTGGAGTAGTTGACCTGATGGACGTCAAACTTTTTGGAGAAGTAACTCACTGGATGGTCAACCCCCCCTTCATCCTCCTGCAGAAGGACGGCTCCCGCACCCACCGCACTGGCATCCACCTCCAGTTTAAAGGGTGTTGTGAAGTCAGGGGCAGCCAGCACAGGGGCGTGAGTGAGAAGAGACTTTACACTCTCAAATGCGTGGTTACACTCTGCTGTCCAGACGTACTCAACTTTTGGGCTAAGGAGATTGGTTAGTGAATGCACCACTGATGAAAAGTTTCGGCAAAAGCTGCGGTAGTAACCAGCCATGCCGAGGAAACTGCGCAGGGCCTTCCTGTTACTAGGAACGGGACACGCCGAGATGGCCGAGACCTTAGCCTCAACAGGCCGCACCTGACCTTGGCCCACCCGTCGACCCAGATAAGTGACAGTGGCCTCACCAAAGTCACATTTGGCCAGGTTGAGGGTGAGCTTGGCGCTCCTGAGCCGGGTGAACACTTGTTCCAGGACCTGTACATGCTCCTCCCAAGAGCGAGTGTACACAATAAGGTCATCCAGGTATGCATTGCAGTTTGGCACACCTGACAACACCACATTCACTAAACGCTGGAACGTAGCAGGCGCATTACACATGCCAAACGCCATGACCGTGTACTCGAGGAAGTGATCCGGGGTGACAAATGCGGATATTTTGGACGCTCTCTCTGTTAATGGAACTTGCCAGTATCCTTTTAACAGGTCCAGTTTACTGACAAATTTGGCGGTGCCTAAATTGTCAACACAATCCTCCATCCGCGGCAACGGATAGGAGTCGGGGACAGTGACACCGTTCACCTTGCGGAAGTCTGTGATAAAGCGCGGGGAACCATCTGGTTTAATGCCGACCAGACATGGGGAACTCCACGGACTAGAGCTGGGGCGGGCGAAACCGTGTCGTAGTAAATACTCTGCTTCTTGTTTCATTAGCGCGCGCTTGACAGAGTTGACCCGGTACGCATGCTGCTTAATAGGCCGTGCGTTCTTAACATCGACATCGTGGGACAAAACCGAGGTCTGGGACGGAACATCACCAAAAAGTTCCGGGAACCTACCCACCAATGAAAGTAGGTTCTGTTGTTGGACGGGGGAGAGATGATCTAAGCGAGACGGCAGCTCCTGCAGCATCTCGGAATTAGATAGGCGAGCAGTTTGGGGATCAGCCGAACGGGGAACAAAGCTATCCTCAGAGCTATCCTCACATGACACATTTGCGTTTTCTTACGCCGTTCTGGGGTACTGATAACATAATCAGTATCACTGAGGCGATCTTGGATCTCGTACGGACCGGAGAATTTGGCAGACAACGACGAGCCGGGAACCGGTAACAACGCCAGAACTTTATCCCCGCTATGAAAATTTCGCTGCACGGCGCGCCGATCAAACCTCTGTTTCATGGCACCTTGTGAGGCCGCCAACATCTTCCGGGCAATGGCGTTAGCACCGTGCAGGCGCTCACGAAATTTACTAACGTACTCTAGCACGTTCGTCCCAGACGCGGTTTCTGTGGACAAGAACTTCTCTTGCAGAACTTGCAACGGGCCACGCGGTGTATGACCGAAGACAAGCTGGGCAGGACTGAATCCTAAAGACTCCTGAACGGCTTCACGGGCCGCAAATAATACGAACGGGACTCCCTCATCCCAGTTTTTCTCTTTTTCTATGCAATATTTACGCAGCATCGACTTTAAAGTTTGATGCCACCGTTCTAGTGCGCCCTGCGACTCCGGGTGGTACGCACTAGAAACAGCGTGCTGCACGTTTAATGTTTGGAGCACTTGGTTAAATAGTTTGGATTGAAAATTAGTCCCCTGGTCCGTTTGAACCGTGCGCGGGAGTCCAAATGTGGAGAAGAACTTTGTAAGACCCTTCGCCACCGAGCTAGCAGTAATCTTACGCATGGGGATGGCCTCGGGAAACCGGGTAGCAGCACACATTATCGTCAACAAATATTCGTTACCGCTTTTTGTCCTCGGCAACGGACCAACACAGTCCACTATCACTCGATCAAACGCCTCACCTATCACCGGGATTGGATGTAGGGGAGCCGGTGGTACAACCTGGTTTGGTTTACCAACGAGTTGGCACACGTGACAGCTGCGGCAATATTTCACAACATCACCTTTAATCCCGGGCCAAAAGAAATGTTTTAACAGTAGCTGGTACGTTTTGTTGACCCCCAAATGTCCGGACCAATCACTTTCGTGCGCCACCGATAACACGTGCGTTCTATACTCCGCAGGCACAACTACCTGGGATACCACGCCCCACTCGGCATCAGCGGCTACAGAGGGGGACCATTTGCGCATTAGGAGATCCTCCTCCATGTAATAGGCTATCCGCTCGTCTGCTGCGCTGCTGTTACCCACCACCTTCGAGAAACACTTTTTCAACGCCAGGTCAGCCTTCTGCGCCTCACTTAGGCGAGACCGACTCACTGGGAGAGACGGACGGTCACCGACCGGTGCGTCAGAACCCCCAGGCCCCGCAGCACTGTCATTACGGGTGTCAACCACAGTTTTTTTTTCATCACCATCTGTAAAGCTTGACATGAGCACCGTATCACATAAAGATATCTCATTTTCAAGCATCTTTTCCTTCTGTGTTCTCTTTCGGGCTCGTGCACGAGTAATCACACAGGCTGAATACCGACCGGCTTTTCCCTGATTTACCTTCTCAGACTCGATGCGCTGGGGCGCATTTAACACCTCCAGCGAAGGAGTCACCTTTCCTCCAGCTATGTCGTTACCCATCAGGAAACTAATACCCTCAATAGGCAACTCCGGACAGACAGACACGGGGAAATAGCCGGTGATTAGCTCAGATTGAACAAAAACACGGTGGACGGGTCGGAGCATATACCCCATTTCCACCCCCCGCAACACAGAACCATATCCACATGCCGACTGGTCTGAAAACGGCAGGACGGAGGAGAGGATTACTGACTGCGAACAAGCTGTGTCCCGCAGAATACGCACTGGACGCTTGTTGGCAGGATCACAAGCCAGGGACACCAAACCATCAAAAGTGAAAGGCTTAAAACACTCTTCGAGGGTGTCGCCGTCACTGAAAGTTTGAGGGGAATTTGGTTCTGCCTTTATTAACCCTATTCCTTTAGGAGGAGCAAACTGTGTGTTTCTCCCACTTTCCTTGCCTTTACGAGTTAAACAGTTTGCTATAACGTGTCCAGTTTTGTGACAATAATAACACTCTCTGTCATCCTTCTGGACGCTGTTACTTGTCTGTCCAGAGGCAGAACTCCTCCTCCCATCAGAAACGCCGCCAGTTTGGGGCCCAAACGCAGCTTTGTGCGTGAGCACGTACTCGTCAGCCAGCACGGCTGCACAGGAGAGAGAGGAAACCTTCTGTTCATTTAAATAGACCACAATACGATCGGGCAGACACCTCTTAAACTCCTCAACTAACACCATCTCTCGCAGAGATTTGTAGTCTGCCACCTTACACGACGAACACCACTTATCAAACAAAGTTCCCTTCTCCCTGGCGAACTCAACGTACGTCCGATCCGACGTCTTTCTACAGGCACGAAACTTTTGCCGATATGCTTCCGGTACTAGTTCGTACGCCCGGAGTATGGCTGATTTTACGTGCTCATAACTTAGGCTTTCCTCTACCGGGAGCGCAGCAACAGCATCCTGAGCTTTGCCCTGTATTTTGCACTGCAACATCAACGCCCAAACCTCGCTGGGCCATCGCAGAGCCGAGGCGATGCGTTCAAACGCCGAAAAATACGAGTCGACCTCCACCTCTCTAAATACCGGAACAAGTGCCATATTTTTATTAATATCAAACGTAGGAGCAGACCCCGTTGATAAGGAGGCGGAAGGCTCTGCATCGACCACCACGCCCCTTTTCGTCTGAGACGCCAGTTCCAGCTCGCGGATACGCACAGCTGTCTCTGCCTCTATCTCCAGCCGCTTAATGTCCAGCTTGAGCTGAACCTCTCGGTTCTGAGCTCTTTCCTCGGCCTCAAACCGGAGGCGGGCGAGGCGGACCTTCAGTCTGGCCTCGTGTATAGAGCTTGTGCTCGTTGACGAGAGAGGATCGTACCTGGGCATCGTGACGGGAGTTTTTGGTGGCTCCCCTGCCAGTACCCCTTGCACGCTCTCGCGGCTGTCCTCAGTCGGCCCTGCCGGCACCGGCAGCATGACAAGCTCCCGTTCCAGCAACTCGGCAAGTACCAACCCTTGAAGATCCCTCTTAAGGATCTGCCGGGAATGCCCCACGTTAAAATGGGCTGCGATTTGGAGGAGATCATCCTTCCTACAAATACTGAAGCTTTCATAAGATGGGTCGGCCAAAAACCCACGCAAATCAAACCCCGTCGCCATACACGCAACCAACAATCAAATAATCGTCCCAACTACGCCAAGGGAGATACAACAGATACACAATCCCGGGAACCCTTTAACGGGTAAAAGATCCCGGACGAGCCCCCACATATGTTACGACCCCTACTCGATCAGGGGGGAAAAGGGAAGCAACACACACAACCCGGTGGATTGGATTGTAATTAAGGTATTTATTGTAACCCAACAAAGGAACAGAAAGTAACAATCATCAGAAATGGGCCGCTAGGTGCTGTCAAACCAAAGAAACAAATATAACCAAAAGAGAACTCCTTCAAATAAAACGGAGCTACCTGTCTAATTACTAAATGAGAACGGTCCTAAAACAAATCCTAACTGGCTACTCTAGCACAAGGAAAACGGAAATACAAATGATCAGCACCCCTAAACCTAGTGTGGCTAAACAGAGATAAACCTAAATGAGTGCAAATGAACAACGTCAGTACAGTATTCTTACCCTGGCCCAAATCTGGGAACACAAATGTAACCTCTCAACGAATGCGACTACGCGCCTAGAATCTCTACAGGTGTCTGCCCCGCTTGCAAGACGCGATCACGCTTTTATACGCCTCCACGGCGCCGTCGCTCTCTCGTTGGTTCCGGGGACGGAAGGACCCGCCCACTTGAGCTGCTTTAGGGGAAAAACAGGAGGGGTATCGCATACAGAGGGAGGGGAGACAATGCGGTCGGCTGACGGCCGTAACAGCTACTATTACAGTTTTTCTCAGTCGCTTTGGGGCATTTCTCACATCACTATTAAGATTTGCACAAAAGTTTATGCATTTCTCTAAACAATTTGTTCAAACTGCAAAACCTAGTGGATAACCTGCAAAAGCGTGTCACTTGCTCAAAATGGATAGTTCATTCCTCAAAAGCAAGTATTCATGTCAATGAAAGTGTCAGTGTCGTCAAAATGAAAAGTCCTGACACCATTGTTTTGAACAAGATAGTCAAATGGCTTTGTCATGCTTTCATTATGACAGTTTACTCTGTAAATGTTTTCCAATGCAAAAGGGTCAGATCTTGGTGACACTACCTTAAAACAGCACTATATACTATTTACACAGCCATTTGAAAACTACAGTACACTTGCACATTACTGTATTTAGTGTGGTAACTGACTACAAGACACTGAATATGTATGTTTCACATTTTTACTGCCTATGCTCTTTGCAATTGTAATTTGTTCACAGCATTGTGCAAAAGAAAAAAATACACCCTTATTTACAACAAACGTAAATTCCCTTTGGGTAGAGCTCTGCACAACTGTAAACAATATTGCAGTACATATTGGAACAGATGGTTTGACAACTAGTTCAACATTTTTGCATGTAATGACTCAAGCAATGAAATGAGGACTATTAGTTTTATAGGGAATGACTATTCAGCCTACACAAGTATAGTTCATTTTCACTGACATGAAATAAGCAAATGATAATTTTATAAAACAACAGAGAATTGTATGAAAGCAATTGATGCATGGACAAAACATTTGGAATTTGTTCGAAGGAATGAGAAACTGCTACTATGATGTGCACATATGACTAAATGTTGTGGAGGTTGAACAAACTGTTCAAATCTGTCAAATCTTAATAGTGATGTGAGAAATGCACCAAAGCGACTGACAAAAACTGTAAAGAAAAACAACTTACCTCTCCACTCTTCTTGAACAGTTGTTTTCAATTCTGTAAAGCAGATTTTGAAAATATGATGAATGCATGATAAAACTCATAACCCCATGCCATTTAATTCCATAACAACCAAACATACAAGTCACTATGAATTGCACAACGATAAGCATGTGGCAACTTATCTTTGCCATTACATTCCTTATTTCTCTGCTGATCAACACTAGGAATGGTAACTAATACATTGTAAAAAGACACACTGTGTTAAGTTATTTTTTCGTTTTGGCAAGTAGCCGTGTAATTCGCTCCATGCACAATATGGCGACCGTTGGCGTTCTGATCTGAGTAAACGCGCGAGCACTTACGGTCTAAACATCTGCAGCCCTTTGCACCAATAGAACGTAAGTTCCAACTTAGGCTACGATGGACGTAAATTGCCCCTACGTTCGACTTTACACTCTACTAAAAAAATAGCAGTTGCACCAAGCAGATAGTTTCAACGTAACGCTAAGTTCTAACTTATATTTTACACCTCCCCACTAGTTGGTGTAAGTTGCATCTTATGCGATAAAGACCGTTAAATACGTTAAAAGATGGCTATTCGTTTCAGGGGCACTCCATGGTATAATTTTCTAAATGCCCTGTCCATAACGACAATACAATTCCTTCTATTTTCTTAATCCTACAACATTTGGCTAAAATGATTGTAATACCTCATAAGATAGGTAATGCACTTGATCTAGATGCAATTTGATGTATCTCACTACCTACGTTAACTAACGTTAACTGCACAAGCTAAGCTAGCTAGTGTGTATATAAAAGACAGCCTGGCGGCAGTGCATTTCTTTTAAGAAATTGTAAGTTTTTAATTGTACATGTATGTGTTACAAAGGGAATTCTCCTCTCTCCCTCTGCATAGCAAAGTTTATTCTTATTATAAATCTCATACCACTTTCAAAATTATGATTGGCATCGCACCTCATGGTGCAGCCAACAGCTAACCGCAGCATGAAGGAGCTAGCGTGGCTGGATAACCAAACAAAACTCTACAGATGCTTGCCTCACGGATGTAATACCAAATGAAAAGACGCGGTCCGAACCACAAACTCACAACCAACTGATATTTCATGCTTATGTCTGGCTTCTGTGACTAAGAAGGCTTATTGTCAAATATGCATTTGTACAGAATTACTTACGGTCAGGTTGAAGGTCAGTTCAATCGGCTGTGCCGTGCCCGTCGTCAGTATGGCCATTCCCGCCCGCTTTCTCCGAATATCCCAAACCATCAAGGAAGGAATGACGTCAGTTCCGCTCTGTTTACTTGATTTTTTTAAGTTGTTAGTTTCGTCACCAATATAATTGAGTTGACTTCTTTAATAATTGCACTTATTAAAACTAATTGATATTTGTAGTGTATTCTCAAAAAAAATGTTGAAATGTACACATATTATTACAAATGATTTAAACCATGTAATCTGTGAGTCAAGTATTCATTTATTTTGGTGAAGTAAACTTAATGTTTATATGGATATTTTACAGAAATATTCATGCTGGAAGTATACTCATGAATTTTGATGTAGTCAACTCAAATACTCTTAATGATGATATTCAACATTTTTATTAAATATTATTGTCACATTTACTGTCTCCCTGAATAATTTTTTAGAGTGTTTGATTGATATCCAGACATTTTTTTGCGGAGACACAATCCTGTTCCCCACTTGTATTGGAGTGGACGGCGATTTCTACTTCTGGGCCACATGAAATGACGGACCCCCGTCCACAGCCAGCTTAAACAGCTGCAATACCAGGCTTGGCCTCTGAGCACTGGTGGATTGCGGAAGTATGCGTCGCTCCTGGGGAGTAGGGTCTATCTGCAGCTGGAGCCACTTGCCAAACACGCCCATTGCTCTGCCAGACACGCCCATTGCTCTGCCAAACACGCCCATTGCCAAACACGCCCATTGCTCGTTCAATGGTGGCCATTAAGGATGAGTCGGTCGCGACCATGGTCGCGACCTATTCGTTCACAACGAACGAATCCCGAACGTGAACGACAAGAACTGGTTCCCCAAAACAAGAGCACTGGTTATTTGATTCCTTTTTTTTAACATAAAACAAAAATATGGTCACGTAAATAAAATATACAAACGAACAGAGCTTCGTCTCAACGCGACCTTATATGGATTGAGTCTACAACGTTCTCAAAGATTCAGCCAATGAGAGGTAGCAATGGTGTTGCTATGGCACCTGGGTAAACAAATGACAAGGTTAACTAATGATCGCTGTAGGCTTCAATATCATGCAAGCACTTCATACGTTTTATTTTTATTTTGTTGTACAACACGCATGCTTTAATAAAGTATTGTTTTACCTACCAATACGAGTCTTGTTTGGTCTAATATTAATAAGCAGTGCTTAGAGCTACTTGGAAGACGTCATTTAATTCTTACTGCACCGCTTTATGTATTAAGGATATTTATGAAAAAAAGGCACGTATGTGCTTTATATATGCTTAATATTTACACTTAACCTGGGTAATTTTGCCAGAAGATTAGAAAGTCAAAGTAGTAGGCTACATGCATGCATGTTGAACATTTATTCAATCATTTTATTGACCAACAATATCCCGTCACACTTGATATGGGCCGAGTTGTTCGGCGCCAAACTTAAAGGAGAAAGAGGGGGGGGGGGGGTCTTGAAGTCTATAACCCAAGCAACCATGTAAATCCTTCCACTGTCAAACATATTTTGCTCGAATTTGCACGCTTTCTCTGTCTGTCGTATCTTGGGTCATGCCATTCGACGTGGGGCCACTCATATATCCCCCTACATTTCCGAAAATTGACTTGACCTGTTTGGCAGAGCAACGGGCGTTTCTGGCAAGTGGCTCCGGCTGCAGATAGACATACTTGGCATAGGGCGCTCATATGACGTTAAGCATTTCCTGGCGCATAATGTGACGCTTCAGAACCTAAAACCCCGCTTCCCCCCGTTGACACGACAACACATAACCAGCGTTTTCAGAAATCTCCACTTTGGCCGGAGTTTTTAGAAATTATCGTTTTCTGTGACAAAAACTGCGTTTTCGTGTAAATGAGAGGCCAAACCGTGTGGAAATATCTGCGTTTTCCCATTCGTGTAAACAGGGCTTCAGAATCCCAATGTGTTCACTGAGGGCTTTCATCAGGGGGCGGGGCGGGCCGATTGATCATGTCAATCAAAATGGGACGCGGACGCAGGTTAAGGGCACGCCCACCAACAAGAAAAAATGCAACTCAGGTCAAACTGCCTTCAGCACAAGACGGAGGAAAGCACGACTCGTACGGCTAAGAACAGGAATGCAGCTATCTTTCCCTGGGTGAAACGAGTGCAAGGCGAGTCTGGTAAAGTTTTGTGTGAAGTTTGCTTGAGTCATTTTTCCATTTCACGGTGAATACGACGTGAAACGACACAGACAATGCGGTGACAATTGCTGTGCCTACTCTTTGTCTCTGTCTCTGTCTCTGTTGCTCTCTCCTCTCTTTCTTTCTCTCTCTCTCTGTGTGTGTGTGTGTGTTATTGTCAAAGTTCCAATAAATCTCAAATCGGAAAACATTTATTGGTTTGCTTTTTTTATTAACAATACTTGTACTTTTAATTTCCTTGCTCAAGTACACATAATATCAGAAAAATACCTTTGATACTTAAGTGCAATTAATATCAGATAGTGAAAGACTTTTACTCAAGTCGTATTCTATTGGGGGCCTTTTACTTTTACCAGGGCCCTTTTCTGGTAAGACTCATGGCTTTCAGGTTCTTCCACCACCTTCTATTGTTGTGTGTGTGCACACTCACACACGTGTGTGTCATAGAGTGTGTGTCTGCCACCAAGTATAAGACATACGAATACATCTATAAAAAGACCCAAGCGGATGAAGATTTTGGCAAACATATTTTATTTATTTTTGTCACTTAGATCTTTATTGACAGTTTTTCACAGTAACATGACAACATTATATCAACATCAACAAATGGAATGGCAATATAAATTAAAAAAACAAGAAAAAAAGAAAACAAGAAAAACCTGCCTGTACCTTCATATTCTCATATCCTGAGTTTTTAATTATCTACTACTGTTCCAATCAAATGTCTTCATTTTGAGTCCATTTTTCCCATTTACAGTCGAATTGTGTTTCTTGAAGTCTCAGTTTGTGTGTCAGTTTCTCCATTACAGCTATCTCTTCAACATTAGTAAACCAATGAGTCTTCGTTGGTGGTGTTTCTTTACACCAATGTCTGATGATAGCTTTCTTGCTCGCTACCAGCAGTATTTTTATCAAATATATATCACTCGCAATAATATTCTCTTCCTGAAATGTACATAGATAGAGCACCAAAGTACTTTTGGGGACCTCATATCCTAGTATTTGCTTTAATACTTTACAAACCATCTCCCAAAATACAGTTATTTTCTGACAATTCCAAAAAACATGTGCATGGTCCACATTGTAAGACCCACATTCCCGCCAACATTTCTGACTCTTGTTAAGCTGCTTACTTTTCACTTTTGGTGTTATAAAGAAACAAATGAGATTCTTCCATGAGAATTCCCTCCAAGTTCGTGAACTGGTGGACGAGTGATGTACCCTCCACATATCATGCCAATCTTCATCTGAAATTTGTACATTTAGTTATTTTTTCCATTTCGTCTTAATATATTTAGTTGAATGTTTGTCGTTAGTATTCAAAACTCTATACATTGCCGAAATTAGTCTTATGTTACTTTCCTGATATGCTTTTATTATGATTTGGATGACACCGTTCACCTCCTTGGGAGAATCTGACCCGATTTCCCTTTTGAAATAGTCCCTCATTTGAAGGTATCTATAGAATTCATGAGCTCCCAATTCATATTTTCTTCTTATATTTTCAAAACTCTCCAGCCTCCCGTCTTTTACCAAAACACACCAAGTTGTTATTCCCTTTGTTACCCAGTGCTTGAATCCTGGATCATACAATGCAGGTTTGAAATTTCTATCATGTGATACCCATTTTAATATATCAATGTCATTCTGAATCTTATATACTTTCAAAATTTTAAACCATAGACCTAGCGTGTGTACTGTTGTTCGGTCCATTTTATTTTTTAGTTCTTTGTATAGTTTGTTATCTCCAATGAAATGTTGAATTGGAATTTGGTTTACTTCTCTTTCTATGTCTTTCCATTTTGCTCTAAATTCTGACCTACACCAACAGTACACAGGTCTCAATTGAGCAGCATAATAGTATTCCTTTAATTTTGGAAGACCCATACCTCCTCTCTCTTTCCTTAGCTGAAGAGTTTTGCATCTGACTCTAGGGGCCCTATTTTAACGGTCTGAAACGCAAGTGGGAAAGCGCAAAGCGCAAGTAGCTTTGTGGGCGGTTCTACGGCGCTATCGCTATTTTACAGGCGGATAAATGACGCTTGCGCCATGGCGCAAGCGTCAAAAGGGTTGGTCTGAAGCAGCCTAATTACCCGTAGGTGTGGTTTGGGCGTAACGTGCAACAAACCAATGAGAGTGCCAGCTCCCATCCCCTTTAAGAGCCATGAGCGCATTTGAATCGGACGAGTTGATATTCTGACAGCGCGTCTGCAGTCTCCGATGAGACAGATGCACATGGATTTGCAAATGGCTTAGTTTATTGCCAAATAATGTGGCCTAATTCACACATGGAATAAGGGGTTTTCTTCCACAACTTCAGAAATACTGAGTCCTCAAATAAATTTCGGCAAAGAAAACGTATGATAGGCTAACATATGATATGCGGTAACTGTGGTTCTATTTAATGATATACGCAATACATTATAAACATTGTTTCTTATCAGTATTGTATGCTATCCTAATATGCATGTTTCCCCGCGGTAATAGACATTGCCATTGATTGTATTATGCGTTACGTGTTTAGTTTGCGTGTGTTTAAACAGAGCACACACGCGCGCCCGCATTCATTAATTCTTTTTAACACTCACTCGCGGTAAAACAATTTTTTTCACGATCAAATAGGCCTACTCATCAATCCTAAAAGTTATGGGCATGTAGGCCTACACGATGTCTGTGTCAAGAAAATATGTGTTTGCTGTACGGTGTTTGCAGATGCATTGATTAAAAAGTAGCCTACAACTTATTACCGCTGCATCAGCTGTTCTTTCCCAAATAATTTACCAAGAATGTGCGGCTAGGTAGATGAGAGAAGCAAAGTGTATGGGCGAGGTGCACAAGCAATCCGTATGCATCGCATGCGCATGTATGCTTGCGCCCTTAAAATAGCATCTGAACAACGCGCCACTGACTTTAAACCAGGTATTTCCTGGTCAGTAGCGCAATGGTATTCAGAGACGGCAAAATACCGTTTGCGCCAGAACACGCCTCCTTCCGCCGAACCGCCCCTTGGGGCGCAAGATCATTCCCTAATTTACCGGCGAGTGGCGCAGGTGGCAAAAGAGCGCTCTGCGCCAGTTGTAAACTAGCAACGACACATGCGCCAGTAACTAAGTCACTTGCGCCGGATGCAAGATAGGGCCCTAGGTCTTTTGCCCCCCCAGACAAATCTGGAAATCATTTGTCCCAATTAGCAAATTGACCCCTGGGGACCTCTATTGGTAAAGATTGGAATAGATAGAGAAATCTGGGCAATATATTAAGCTTAACTATCTCAATTCTTGAGTTTAGACGGGAGGGTAGACCATCTTGCTATATCTTTTTTTATTTCTTGATCTAAATTGTTATAATTTGCTTTATATAGGTCGGTGGAGTTTTTAGTGATCGTAACGCCCAAATATTGAATTGGCTTTAGGTTCCACTTAAGGTCATATATTTCCATGATCTCTTTTGGTGGGGTATAATTCAACGATAAAATCGGTGTTTTGGAAGCATTAATTTTATATCCTGACAGATGGCCATACGTGTGTAGTAGCTTCATCAAATTAGGGAGCGACGTGTTGGGTTGTTCGAGGAAAGCTATTAAATCATCAGCAAAAAGTCCCAATTTATGTTCTATACCCTTTATCGTGACCCCTTTAAGTTCTTTATTTTGTCGGATTGCTTGAGCTAAGGGCTCAATAAAAATCGCAAACAGGATCGGCGACATACAGCATCCTTGTCTGGTCGATCTCTGTAGATATATTTTCTTGGACAAACTTCCATTTATTTTAATTCTAGCAGAGGGTTTTTGATAAAGTGTTTTAATCAATTGTACTGATTTAGTATTAAATCCGAATCGTTCCAACACCTGATAAAGGAATTTCCAATTCACACAGTCGAATGCCTTCTCCGCGTCAATGCTAACCAGTACAGTGCTTTGTTTCTCTCTTCTTGCATTGTCAATTATTTGTAGAGTTCGGCGTATACTATCTTGGGATTGTCGGCCCGATATGAATCCTGTTTGATCTTCGTCAATTAATTCTGTAATGAAGGTATTTATTATTTTAGAGATAATTGACGTATATAGTTTATAATCTAAATTTAGTATTGAGATCGGTCTATAATTTTCACATCTATCCTTATCTTTGCCTGGTTTTGGAATGACTGATATAATTGCTTCTGCCCATGTTGGTGGTGTTTTGTTTTCTTTTAGAGTCCAATTAAAGGAAGTCTGGAGAGCTGGTAGCAGTTCCTCCTTAAAAATCTTGTACCACTCTGCAGGATATCCATCGCTCCCTGGAAATTTATTGTTTTTCAATGATTTTATAGCATAAATAATCTCTTCCCTTGTAATGTCTGCTGTTAATCTTTCATTTTGTTAAGTGCCAATCGATGGTAAATCCAATTCGTTTAAAAAGGTTCTAATTTCTTCCTCGTTCACAGCAGCCGGTTGTGTATATAATTTTTCATAGAACCCCCTAAATACTCTTTCTATATTTTCCGGCTCGTCTATCGTCTCATTGGTGCATGTATCCTTAATTGTATGTATGGTATTAACTGCTTGTTGTTTTCGTATACGTTTTGCTAGGAGTTTAGTTGCTCTTGGGCCAATTTCATAATAATTTTGTTTCATAAATATGTTATTTTTTCCATATTCGTCCATTAACATATCATTCATCTTAGTTTTGGTATCCCTCATTTTTTTACATATATTCGGGGTTGTTTGTCTTTTGATATTGCTGTTCCAGTTCTCTTCATCTTTAAGAGTGGTTCTGGTACGCCTCTGCTTTAAGTTTCTTTATTTTAGAGGTTTTAGCTATTACTTTCCCTCGAACAACCGCCGGCAAACATATTTTTATTAGATTTTATATACAAGAATTGGCTTTTGGGCCCAGGCGAATTGAAACAAAGTGTGTACGTCCAACATCGGATGGGACCCGACCAAGTCCACATCGATGTGACTTCACACTGGGGAGAAACCGCAGCTTGGTCCAAGCGCAGGTGAATTTAAACAAAGCATTACACACCTCAGTGTGATGCAACACCGATGAGGACTTGGTTGAGTCCCATCAGATGTTTGACTAATTTGTTTAAATTCACCCGGGCTCCGACAAAGCTGGGGTTTCCCTCCTGTGTGATGTCACATTGATGTCGACCTGGTCGGGTGCCATCAGATGTTGACGTACATACTTTTTATAAATTCACCTGGGCCCAGACAAAGTATGGCCCTCAAACATCGGATGGGTCCCGCCCAAGTCCACATTGATGATCGGTTGGGTGCCATCAGATGTTTGACGTACATACTTTGTCTGTACAATGGTGCAGTAATACATTTTATGGGGCTTTTATTTTTTTTATTTTTTTGTATGCTATTATTATTATTATTATATACATATATATATATTATTTTTTTTACAGGACATGCATCCAAGGCCTGAGGCCCTTCCCCTCAGCCTGCTGTGTGGCCGTCTTAATGTCTCCCAAGGGGTTCAGGCCTGAAGGGCGGCCCAAAGGCTTCTCCTTCTGATCGGTCTGGACTTGGTCCGGGGCGGTCTGGCCCTGGTCCGGGGCGGTCTGGACTCGGTCCGGGGCGGTCTGGCCAGGGACGGGGTTCAGGCCTGAGGGGCGGCCCAGAGGCTTCTCCTCCTCCTGATCCAGCAGGGCGATGGTACGGGTTTCAGCCCAGAGCTCCCTGAGTCCCCTCAACCGGGTCCTCGTGTTCCCCGTGACCTGGGACAGGTCCTTTCTGAGGGCCCTGTCTGCTGTCGGAGTCAGTGAGTCGCTCAGTCAATGTTTCGTGATTATGCAGACACATTAAACTCAAAAGATAAATGCATACAATACAGATAAAGGATTTTTAAGGCCGATAGATGAAACAAATATTTGGTGATTTAAAAATCCGATATTCCGATATATCGGCCAATATATATATAAAAAAAAGGAATTCCAGAAACGCCTAACAAAACATAAACAGATTTAACTAACATTGGTTATTTTTAGTCATTCATGAGTCCTCACTAAAATAATAAGGTAATGCAGTTTAAAAATAAACTTTATTTTATTATTTTATTGTCACAATAGAAAAGTCAAAATACAAATTTATTAAATTTCTCATAAATAAAATGTATTACAAACACTTAAGATATGAAAATCAATGTCCTTTGAACGAAAACACAATCACTGAAAAAATATATATATTTTATTTTTTTTAATATTAATTAATCTGCCGATACCGATAGTTTGGAAAATGCCTAATATCGGACCGCCGATATATTTGTCGGGCTCTAACACACACACACACACACACACACACACACACACACACACACATACACACACACACACACACACACACACAAGCAGGTACAAACACACACACAAACATATTAAAAAAAACGCAGCGAACTCACCAGGTTCATCGGGGGTCTGGCCTTGGTCCGGGGCGGTCTGGCCTCGGTCCGGCCTTGGTCCGGGGCGGTCTGGCCAGGGAAGGGGTTCAGGCCTGAAGGGCGACCCAAAGGCTTCTCCTCCTGCTGATCCAGCAGGGCGATGGTAAGGGTTTCAGCCCAGAGCTCCCTGAGTCTCCTCAACCGGGTCCTCGTGTTCCCCGTGACCTGGGACAGGTCCTTTCTGAGGGCCCTGTCTGCTGTCGGAGACAGTGAGTCGCTCAGTCAATGTTTCGTGATTATGCAGACACATTAAACTCAAAAGATAAATGCATACAATACAGCGCGCACACACACACACACTAGAGCCCGACCGATAAAGGATTTTTAAGGCCGATACAAATATTTGGTTATTTAAAAATCTGATAATCCGATATATTCGCCGATATATATATAAAAAAAAAAATCCAGAAACGCGTAACAAAACATAATCAGATTTAACTAACATTGGTTATTTGTAGTCATTTATGAGTCCTTACTAAAATAATAAGGTAATACAGTTTAAAAATAAACTTTATTTTATTGTTTTATTGTCACAATAGAAAAGTCAAAATGAAAATGTATTAAATTTCTCATAAATAAAATGTATTACAAACTTAAGATATGAAAATCAATGTCCTTTGAACAAAAACACAATAACAAATAAAAATATATATTTTCTTTTTTGGTAACCCTTCCTTTTACAGTCCCCTAATTACTAGGTATTTACCCAGTACATAAATGGTAAATTATAGTGTATTACTAGGTAATTACCACTGGTAATAAGAAGGTAAATACAGAGGTAGTTACCCGGTAAATACATGGTAAATCATAGTGTATTACTGTGTAATTACCACTGGTAATAAGAAGGTAAATACAGAGGAATTATCGCTGATGTACCAAGTAAAACCTCCACTATTACCCATCAACTCAACTAAGTAGCGTGTAGTTGTAAATGTTTTAGGTTGGTAATAACTCAGATATTCTGTACTTCGTAGGAAATTAGGCAACCAATTATTAGAAACACCTATTATCCAAGGTTTATGTTGGTAACAGCCCAAATTGAATGATGTACTATCTAGAAATGAGCATAGTACTTTCCAATAAAATACTTTTTCTTAGCTATTATTCATAGCCACACCCATTTAGAAAGGGTTTATTCGATTTACCACTGTGGAATTACTTACCTGGTAACAACCTCTGCAGGAATCTGTTTTCCTCTAGTGTCATGGTACATCTTCTTAAATACTGGGTACGAAGCCGTTTGTTTCCATGGTATTACCAGGTTCTTACCATATCATTTATAATAGATACATTCCATTATCCATGCAGTCAACACAAACATGTACCATGTACGTTCTGCGACATTACCAAGTAAAACACTACAATTTACCCAGTAAGTAAGCTGAAATTGTACTGTAAAAGGAAGCCTCGTTTGTTTCCATGGTATTACCAGGTTCTTACCATATAATTTATAATAGATACATTCCATTGTCCATGCAGTCAACAAAAACTTGTACCATGTACGTTCTGCAACGTTACCAAGTAAAACACGACAATTTACCCAGTAATTAAGCTGAAACTGTACTGTAAAAGGAAGCCTAGTTTATTTCCATGGTATTACCAGGTTCTTACCATATAATTTGTAATACATTATTCCCTTTTCCATGCAGTCAACACAAACTTGTACCATGTACGTTCTGCGACGTTACCAAGTAAAACACGACAATTAACCCAGTGATTAAGCTGAAACTGTACTGTAAAAGGAAGCCTCGTTTGTTTCCATGGTATTACCAGGTTCTTACCATATAATTTGTAATACATTATTCCCTTTTCCATCTAGTCAACACAAACTTGTACCATGTACGTTCTGCAACGTTACCAAGTAAAACACGACAATTTACCCAGTAATTAAGCTGAAACTGTACTGTAAAAGGAAGCCTCGTTTGTTTCCATGGTATTACCAGGTTCTTACCATATAATTTTGTAATACATTATTCCCTTTTCCATGCAGTCAACACAAACTTGTACCATGTACGTTCTGCGACGTTACCAAGTAAAACACGACAATTTACCCAGTAATTAAGCTGAAACTGTACTGTAAAAGGAAGCCTTGTTTGTTTCCATGGTATTACCAGGTTCTTACCATATAATTTGTAATACATTATTCTAGAGATGTCCGATATTATCGGCCCGGCGATATTATCGGCCCGATATTAGCATAAAAATGTAATATCGGTCAATATCGGTATCGGATTTCTTTTGCCTTAAAACCGTTTTTTTTTTTTTTTTTTTTATTTATAGCTCAAATAAATGTTTTCAAAATTGTGCAGTACAGTGCACATTGTAATTGACTCATATTTGTGCATTTATTCAATTAAGGTTATTGAGTTTTAGTTAAAGAAACATACTGCTATGTTGCACATAGTTGTTCAGGTACAATGTTTTATCATTTGTGAAGTCAAGTTTGCCCTATTTGTTGTGGGCATTGTCAAGATTATCTCAGGGAGAGTCTAATCCAAACTGTTGTCTGAGACCATTAAAAAAATAAAAATAAACATGGCACTTTTCCCTTAATTAAGTTGAAGTATTTTTCTTATTTTGCACAGACAATGTTAACATTTGGAAAGCCTTGTTGCATTCAAGAATGCATCCAGTGGGGCATCACAATAACATTAAGCATGTTGTGTTAATTCCACAACAGGAGATATGTAATGTTACCTAAATTAGGTTTGAGGAAAAATAAATAACCCAAATATCGACATCGGTATCGGCTGATATCGGAATCGAAAATTTAGAGTTGGACAATATCGCATATCGGATATCGGCAAAAAAGCCAATATCGGACATCCCTACATTATTCCCTTTTCCATGCAGTCAACACAAACGTGTACCATGTACGTTCTGCAACGTTACCAAGTAAAACACGACAATTTACCCAGTAAGTTAGCTGAAACTGTACTGTAAAAGGAAGCCTCGTTTGTTTCCATGGTATTACCAGGTTCTTACCATACAAGTTGTAACTGGTTATTCCCTTCTCCATGCAATCAACACAAACCATATATGTTCTGCAACATCGTTCACCACTAGTTAAGCACTTTAATTGTTGTTATAAAATCCCAAACCACTGTTGATGAAAGGCATATAAAAATAAACAAAATCAAAGGCTTATCTTTCAAACAATGCATATCTCACAAACAGGCACTGAACACTGAAGAAATCTGACAAAAAAAAGAGTCGTCCACATCAACTCAATTTAAATGTTACTGATGGTGTTTTCATAAAACACATGACAGTGTTATGGCAAGTGACCACAAGGAAGACTGCTTCAATCTCTACAATTTGAATAAGTGGTGAATGCCATGCAGCCATCTGCCTATGGGAGCATCTTTGTGGTCATTCGCAAACCAATGAGTCCACTCGATGAATGAGAGATGACTCTTTAGTGTCTTCTCTGTGAGGTATCCCTGCAGTCTCCACATCTGGGATTTGAAGGCTGACCAAGACCTGACCAGGTACCTCCAAATCTCCCCTTCCATACTGTAATAAAGAATCAGAAGACAAGAAAATAAACACGAGGACAGTCAATTAATGAACATTTCTAGAACATGTAGAACTCAAAGATTATTTTGTTTATTGGTTAAAAAAGGATGCTGGTCCTCTGGCCATTGTGTTTGGTCATATTGAAAAGAGAAAAAGGCATAGCCATAAATACAGTTAATATGACGGGAGGGGACAGGCTGTTAGCTCCGGTTAGCCCTTTAGCATCGAGCTAGAGGAGCTTCTGTCATTCAAATAACTCGGACATGTTGTTTAAAACCTATAACACCGAATTCATTAAAATATCCGGATTTAATCGGGCTCTCTCCCATAAGTACAGTTAATAGGACGGGAAGAGACAGGCTCTGTTAGCCCCGGTTAGCGCGATGCTAAAGAGCAGCTCTACAGGAGCATGCCACCTCAACAGGTGCAAGTTAGCCTCCGGTTTGATATTCGGTTTACCACCCAATCGGATTCATCAACATAAGTGCAATACATTACGGGATTAGTATGTTGAGGACGGTTTAGGACACCGTATCGCGAAAATCACAAACACATGTTGGCGCCATCAATGTCTGTGCAACAACGTAATTTACGTTCTGGCTGCTACCTGTTTTAGGGACCGTCAACAAATTACACTCACCGACTGGTGGCAGAGACGTTACCATGGAATTGTTTCAGGAAATTAATCACACAAATATATTGCAATACAGTTAATCATAATGCAGTTAATAGTTTAAGATTCGACAAAAATCGACTAAACTATATTTGAAATTATTAATTGCATCCCGTTTAACAATTATGCAATATATTAGCAAAGTTACCTGCAGTAAGTAGCAACCCACCATTGGCAACTACTACTACAATCAGGTGACAAAATTTATTTTTTAGTGATTTTTATATTATTTTATATGATTTATTTCCAGAAACAATTCCATGGTAACGTCTCTGCCACCAGTCGATGAGTGTAAATTGTTGACGGTCCCTAAAACAGGTAGCGGCCAGAACGTAAATGACGTTGTTGCACAGATATCAATGGCGACAACATGTGTTTGTGAGTTTCGCGATGCACCGTCCTCAACATACTAAGCCCGTAATGTATTGCACTTATGTTGATGAATCCGATTGGGTAGTAAACCGAATATCTGGCGAATATCAAACCGGAGGCTAACTTGCACCTGTTGAGGTGGCATGCTCCGGTAGAGCTGCTCTTTAGCATCGCGCTAACCGGGGCTAACAGAGCCTGTCTCTTCCCGTCCTATTAACTGTACTTATGGGAGAGAGCCCGATTAAATCCGGATATTTTAATAAATTGGGTGTAATAGTTAAATTACACCCAACTGCTAAATCTGAGGCCATGATTCTTAGCAGGAAACCGGTGGATTGCTTACTCCGGGTAGGAAATGAGTCCTTAGCCCAAGTGAAGGAGTTCAAGTACCTCGGGGTCTTGTTCGCGAGTGAGGGTACTATGGAGCGTGAGATTGGCCGGAGAATCGGAGCAGCGGGGGCGGTATTGCGTTCGCTTTACCGCACCGTTGTAACGAAAAGAGAGCTGAGCCGCAAGGCAAAGCTCTCGATCTACCGGTCGATCTTCGTTCCTATCCTCACCTATGGTCATGAGGGCTGGGTGATGAACGAAAGGACGAGATCGCGGGTACAAGCGGCCGAGATGAGTTTTCTCAGAAGGGTGGCTGGCGTCTCCCTTAGGGATAGGGTGAGAAGCTCAGCCATCCGTGAGGAACTCGGATTAGAGCCGCTGCTCCTTTACTTAGAAAGGAGTCAGCTGAGGTGGTTCGGGCATCTGGTAAGGATGCCCACTGGGCGCCTTCCTTGGGAGGAGTTTCAGGCACGTCCAGTGGGGAGGAGACCTCGGGGAAGACCCAGGACTAGGTGGAGAGATTATATCTCAACACTGGCCTGGGAACGCCTCGGGATCCCCCCGTCAGAGCTGGTCAATGTGGCCCGGGAAAGGGAAGTCTGGGGCCCCCTGCTTGAGCTGCTCCCCCCGCGACCCGACCCCTTATAAGCGGTTGAGGATGAGGATGAGGAGGGTGTAATAGTTTTTAAACAACATGTCCGAGTTATTTGAATGACAGAAGCTCCGCTAGCTCGATGCTAAAGTGCTAACCGGAGCTAACAGCCTGTCCCCTCCCGTCCTATTAACTGTATTTATGGCTATGCATTTTTCTCTTTTCAATATGACCAAACACAATGGCCAGAGGACCAGCATCCTTTTTTAACTAATAAACAAAATAATCTTTGAGTTCTACATGTTCTAGACATGTTAATTAATTGACAGTCCTAATGTTTATTTTCTTGTCTTCTGATTCTTTATTAAAGTATGGAAGGGGAGATTTGGAGGTACCTGGTCAGGTCTTGGTCAGCCTTCAAATCCCAGATGTGGAGACTGCAGGGATACCTCACAGAGAAGACACTAAAGAGTCATCTGTCATTCATCGAGTGGACTCATTGGTTTGCGAATGACCACAAAGATGCTCCCATAGGCAGATTGCTGCATGGCATTCACCGCTTATTCAAATTGAAGAGGTTGAAGCAGTCTTCATTGTGGTCACTTGCCATAACAATGTCATGTGTTTTATGAAAACACCTTCAGTAACATTTAAATTGAGTTGATGTGGACGGCTCTTTTTTTTGTCCGATTTCTTCAGTGTTCAGTGCCTGTTTGTGAGATATGCATTGTTTGAAAGAGAAGCCTTTTATTTTGTTTAATTTTAATATGCCATCAACAGTGGTTTGGGGTTTTATAACAACAATTAAAGTGCTTAACTACTGGTGAACGATGTTGCAGAACATATATGGTTTGTGTTGATTGCATGGAAAAGGGAATAACCAGTTACAACTTATATGGTAAGAGCCTGGTAATACCATGGAAACAAACTAGGCTTCCTTTTACAGTACAGTTTCAGCTTACTTACTGGGTAAATTGTCGTGTTTTACTTGGTAACGTCGCAGAACGTACATGGTAAAAGTTTGTGTCGACTGCATGGAAAAGGGAATAATGTATTACAAATTATATGGTAAGAACCTGGTAATACCATGGAAATAAACAAGGCTTCCTTTTACAGTACAGTTTCAGCTTAATTACTGGGTAAATTGTCGTGTTTTACTTGGTAACGTCGCAGAACGTACATGGTACAAGTTTGTTGACTGCATGGAAAAGGGAATAATGTATTACAAATTATATGGTAAGAACCTGGTAATATCATGGAATCAAACGAGGCTTCCTTTTACAGTACAGTTTCAGCTTAATTACTGGGTAAATTGACGTGTTTTACTTGGTAACGTCACAGAACGTACATGGTACAAGTTTGTGTTGAATGCATGGAAAAGGGAATAATGTATTACAAATTATATGGTAAGAACCTGGTAATACCATGGAAACAAACGAGGCTTCCTTTTACAGTACAGTTTCAGCTTAATTACTGGGTCAATTGTCGTGTTTTACTTGGTAACGTCGCAGAACGTACATGGTACAAGTTTGTGTTGACTGCATGGAAAAGGGAATAATGTATTACAAATTATATGGTAAGAACCTGGTAATACCATGGAAATAAACGAGGCTTCCTTTTACAGTACAGTTTCAGCTTAATTACTGGGTAAATTGGTGTGTTTTACTTGGTAATGTCGCAGAACGTACATGGTACAAGTTTGTCTTGACTGCATGGATAATGGAATGTATCTATTATAAATTACATGGTAAGAACCTGGTAATCAGAGGCGCCGCATCCCATTAGGCATACCAGGCAACTGCCTGGGGCCCCGCAATAATCGCTCCATACCCCCCCCCCCGTCAACAATCGCTCCATACCCCCCCCCCCCCCCGTCAACAATCGCTCCATACACCCCCCCCCCCCCCCCCCCCCCCCCCCGGCAACAATTCTCTGCCTAGGGCCCCCACACTACCTAGAATCTTCCCTGCTGGTAATACCATGGAAACAAACGGCCTTGTACCCAGTATTTAAGAAGATGTACCATAACACTAGAGGAAAACTGTTCCTGCAGAGCTTGTTACAAGGTAAGTAATTCCATAGTGGTAAATCGAATAAACTCTTTCTAAATGGGTGCAGCTACGAATAATAACTAAGAAAAAGTATTTTATTGGAAAGCACTATGCTCATTTCTAGATAGTACATCATTAAACTTGGGCTGTTAACAACATAAACCTTGGATAATAGGTGTTTATAAGAATTGGTTGCCTAATTTCCTAGGAAGTACACAATATCGGAGTTATTACCAACCTAAAAAAGTTACAAATACACGCTACTTAGTTGAGTTGATGGGTAATAGTCGAGGTTTTACTTAGTACTTCAGCTGTAATTCCTCGGTATTTACCTTCTTATTACCAGTGGTAATTACACAGTAATACACTATAATTTACCGGATAATTCCTCTGTATTTACCTTCTTATTACCAGTGGTAATTACCCAGTAATACACTATGTTTTATCATGTATTTGCTGGGTAACTACCTCTGTATTTACCTTCTTATTACCAGTGGTAATTACCCAGTAATACACTATGATTTACCATGCATGTACCGGGTAAATACCTAGTAATTAGGGGACTGTAAAAGGAAGGGTTACCGTACTTTTTTCTCCACAGGGAGTAAATCAAATCAACAATCATCGGGACGGTCTCAGTATATATGGGAGCCTCCAGTTTGGAGTAGTAGCGCGTGTCGTGCAGCTGCCTGTGGCCCTCCCATATATACTGAGACCTGTCCATGATGACAACAGCGCTGCCTTTATCGGCGGGCTTGATTACTATATTTTTGTTTTGAATTAGTTCGCGGAGGGCCTCCGACTCCTCAGGGAGGAGGTTAGCAGGGGCCCGGTTGATCCTGAAGGATTCGTGATAATAACGGAGGTCAGCATTGACCAAGCGCGCGACTTCTAACGGGATGTCATCCTCGGGTGGAACCCAGGAGGATTTGTATGTGAAGGGTAGTTTCTCCGACGGGGGGTGATCCCGGAAATAGACGGCTAGTTTAACCCTGCGGTGGTACTGTTGCATGTCCGAGCGGACCTGTTGGTACAACTCGCACGGGTCTATGTCGGTGGAGGGAATGAACGTGAGTCCTTTATCCAAAACTGAGAATTGCGCCGCCGTAAGTAGGAAAGACGTAGAAAGGTTAATAACCGAGCGGTTCCCTCGAGGCGTGTCTCGGGACGCGGGAGCGCTCAGTTTAAATACCCGACCCATTGGTTAAAGAAGAGCGCTGCCGTGTCCCGAGACCAGTGGATGTTATCGAGTTCGTGACGAAAGCCTGTCTGGGCAGCGTTGGGATCGACTCGTATCGAGTGGCGATGAAAGCATTTAACTTGGAGAGAAGCTCCCGCTCTTTGAACGGGAGCGCACGGGAATAGTTGACTTCAGGAATCAGGAGCGCAGCGCAAGGGAACGCGATACGTGCCCATTTAACAGCGGTTTGGAGATTACGCACAAACGATTTCTCTAACTTCTTATTCCTTTCGTTTAAGCCGAAAGCCAGGACCAGTTTGCGGACCTTGGGGTTGATGGTGGTATTGGCCATCACCGCGGAGGCATGACGGAACGACGCGCCAGGATAAACATCGATCTGGAGACCAGGCATGCTAAATTCAGCGAAGTGTGTGACGTTCGAGTCACCGAGAATGAGAAGCGGTTACCTAGACTGTAAGTGCCACTCTTGGCATTTCTTACCCTGCTTGGGTGTCGGGTGGGTCGAGCGAGGGTCACAGTCGGGGTGGAGAAGGAAGAGGCGGGGCTGGCGGGGTCCCGTGCGTCAGCCGGTGCGTCGTTTCTCTCCGCGTCGGCCCGGGCTCACCCATGCGGGGGTGTCGAGCCGGAGGGCGGTGGAGGACGAGGAGGGGTAGGAAGAGGAGAAGAGGAAGGTCCGGGAGCGGGCATGGCTGCGACTCGTCGGCGGAGGCGGCTGGACGCGAGCCTGGTCCTTTGAGCCAACGGTGTGGTGCTCTGGAGAAGTCCCGGGGCTGCAGGCCGTGGAGGAGAGGGGGTAAGGGGAACGGGAGAGGAAGAGGAGGCGGGGGGGATGGGGGGGCACAGGGGCAGGGAAGAAGGAGAGGAGGAGAAGGCCAGCGAAAAGGTAGGCGACGGCAGCCTGGCCGGGGAGCGCCGTTCAGCAGGTCCTACCCCCACGTCGAGGGCCTCCGGACCGGGTCCAGGGGACCGAGGGCAGGAGGCGGTGGTCCAGCAGGTAGGGTGAAGCGTGGCAGCACGGCTCCAGGGGCGGGTTGCGGGAACAGCTGGACCAGAGGGACCGGAACGTCCAGAACCTCTCTGAGGCGAGAGCGCAGCGCGCTCACCGTCTCCGGGCGCAGGCGTTGGCCGAAGTGGCGTTGAGCCCAGGCAAGGGCCACGGTGAAGTTCGGGCGCCAGATGGGGTCTGGAAGGAGGAGGAGAGCACCCACCTTCTCGTCCACCGCAGCCTTGTAGTGGTCCCGGAGCAACAGCATGCTGGTGTACCGCCAGTTGCGTGCGTCACTGTCAATCAGCTGCGGGTGGCGGCGTTGGGGACAGCAGGGCGAATGGAGACCCTCAGGGACTCAGCTAGCCTGGCGACGACGGGAAGGGGCTCCGGGCCCTCGGCGTTGGCGAGGTGGTGAGAGGCCTTCAGGGCCGCCAGGAGTCCGGGTCGTCAGAGAGCTGAGCAGCCGGGGCACGCCTGCGACGTCCCCGTTGGACCAGGGTCCACTCACCGTCATCTTAAAGGTGGTTCGGTTGCATGTTTCTTTTCGAATAGTTCAAATTCGAATTAAAACGGAAAGTATCTAAGCTATACTGAAATAAACTAAACTGAACTGTAAGGTAATGAGACAAGTGCGATCCAGCCAATATCCGATTTTTTTGGAAATTAGGCTGCTGTGGGCATAGTACTATGTTTCGTCAATACAATGACTTCATCAGGTACAAGTAGATAGCATAGAAACAGACCGTATAATGGAGAATCCAGACAAGCCGTGGTTACAGAGCACAAATGAGAGACAACGAAAACAAATACTTTTATACAGACATGGAGGAGGGAGGGGGGACTTGAGGTCTGGGGCAGAGACATCCAATAGGGGGCCAGGGCATCAAAACAATTTCAAATTTAAACATGAAAAGCCAATGGGGGGGTCAGGTGAAGAGCCAATGAGAGGTCAGAAGGGGAAACAACTTTAAAGTTTGAATTTGGGCCAATCAGGGGGTCGAATTTCTAAAGTAATGCTGAAGGAATGCAACATTATATCACTTTTGCTGTGTTTCTCCAGGTCACCAGCAGGTGGAGCCCGGAGGATCATGGTGTCTGCACCAACCGGAGCCGCCAGCAGGGGCTGCTAAGTCGCCTTAAACCGGGTGGTGTTAAGGAAGCAGAGATGACGGCCGTAATAGAAATAATTAAAAACACAATAAAATAATACCGTTGTATTGAATTATTGCAGTGTGGGGGTCAAGGTGATACAATCCAAGGGTAAAAAAATATACAAAAACATAAAAGGCAAACTGTACATTAATGCGACCGTGATGCGGGTTCATACATTAAAAACATTGATTTTTACATGTATATATGCATTTGAAAAAATGTATATAAACATAAAAGAAGAGGGAGCAGCAGGTAAGTGGGGGAAAGGGGATAAGTGAGAAGGAGGCATGGAATGGGGGGCACGGGACACTGATAAAGGATAAAAATAAATAAAAATATGGGCCTGGATGGAAGAAGGAGCCGAGGGAAAGGTCAAAGGGGAGTCGGGTGGGTGAATCAAATTGTAATTACAAGTGGGGACGGTAATAAGGTCAAATTAAACCGTTATAAAACCGTTTTGATAATGTTGGATTTTTCCGTTGCAATACCATCAAACAAACAGGAGATGGAGCATGGAAAGCCGTGGCGCTGGCGTTAATCTGGGTCACCAACAGGGGGTGCAAAGTGACGCCGAACAATAAAGGTAAATATTGTGTTCGTTTAAACAGGGTTAATGCATTAAAGATATATTAAAGGAAGAGGGGCAGCAGGTGAGTGGGGGATGAGGAATAAGTAAATAAAAGGATGACAGGGAAGGGGGGCACGGGGCATATAACAAAAAATACCAAATAATAACAGTGGGTGCAATGGAAGGTCATATTAATATAATATTGTTATTAATAATAATATACATATATATATATATGAAAAATAAAAAATAGGGGGACCTGGGGCTGGGGCGGGGGGTGAGAATGAACGCACATACATGTTATGAAAAATAAAAAATGGGGGGACGGAGGGGGGGCCCTGGGGCTGGGGCGGGGGGTGAGAATGAACGCACATACATGTTATGAAAAATAAAAAATGGGGGGACGGAGGGGGGGCCCTGGGGCGGGGGGGGGGGCCAGAGTAAAAACACACACATGTGGTATGAAAAATGGGGGATCCTTTGTGGGGGGCGGGGGCTGGGATGGGGATCAGATGGGGGAGGGGGGTTAAGGTCAGGTGAGGGAGGAGGTTAGGGTAAGGGGTGGGAGAGGTTATGTTTAGGGCCAGAGGGGGTGGGGTTAGGGTGAGGGCTAGGTAAGGGAGGGGGTTGGGGTTAGGGTGGGAGGTGGGAGGGGTTAGGTTTAGGACCAGGGGGGGCGGGGTTAGGGTAAGGGTCAGGTGAGGGAGAGGTTAGGATGGGGGCTAGGGGAAGAGGATAAAAACCATGATGAGGGCCCGGTCTGTGGTGGAGGCAGAAGGGGGACGGGTCCAGGTAGGCTTGTGACGGCCCAGCTAACCCCGCCCACAGGCAGATTGGATTATTGGTGTTCTCCTTGTCTCTGCTCAGGGGCGTGTGATTGGCTGGAGGATAAAAGGCTATACGGATCCAACATGGGGGTTCTCTCTCCTCCTTGCGGGTTTTGGCTTCTGCTGTGTTTAGTAGAATGCTCCTATTCTGATCCACACCACATCTTGAGTTCTTCCATTACACTGACTTACACCACACTTATGTAAGGTTAATGATCTGGCAGCCGTTGGCAGCCGTTGTTGTCTAGTTGTTTAATAAATGTCCTTATTATGATTGAAATGTGCGTGGTCTCCCCTTCTATGTGGCGTACCTAGAGCCAGTACGTTACAGTTTTGAAATACCCAAGAAAACCTTGACCCGCGCCTTTGAGGTTTACACCCGCGAATCCGTTTTTAAAACAACCTGTGAAGCTCGCAACCCTGCATCACCGTCACCTTCGCCGTACTGGCAGTGATGGGAAGTTGTCAAATAATTATAATTCATGTATTGAAGGCTATATAACAAGGAATTTATGTATTTTATAACCTTGTTGGTTGTTCAATAAAACGTATTCACGGCCAAGATACGTGTTTCAGACTAAATACGTTAAATGAAACGTTCCCCGAAAGGGAAATATGCCTTGATGACAATAATGTGCTATACGTTGACATTCAACATATCTGGGATACGTTTCAAACCAACATAATCCTAGAAGTAAATAAATGGCAAAAAAGAGGCTGAGACCAAACATATTTGCGATACGTTCAATAAAACGTAATCACGGACAAAATACGTTTTTTGCCAAACGTAATTGAGAATGCCGAATAGTTCTCTGGGAACGTAATTTTGATGAGACAGGGTTGATCAGTTTGAACTGACTTATCTTCAACTGGATCAACCTCCGCAGTGGCCATGAGTCATTAGCACGTCGTCGCCATTTGTGTGTAAGGTAATGACATAATTAGACAGAGAGTGCAGGAGGAGGAGGAGGAAGAGGAGGAGGAGGAGGAGGAGGAGGAGGAGGAGGAGGAGGAGGAGGTGGAGGAGGAGGAGCAGGAGGAGGAAGAAGGGCAGGAGGAGGAGGAGCAGGAGGAGGAAGAAGGGCAGGAGGAGGAGGAGGAGGGGCAGGAGCAGAAGGAGGAGGAGCAGGAGGAAGAGGAGGGGCAGGAGGAGCAGGAGGGGCAGGAGGAGGAGGAGCAGGAGGAGCAGGAGGAGAAGGAGGAGGGGGAGCAGGAGGAGGAGGAAGAGGAGGAGGTGGAGGCGAGGAGGAGGAGGAAGAGGAGGAGGAGGAGCAGGAGGAGGAGGAGGAGGAAGAGGAAGAGGAGGAGCAGAATATAAATATTGCATCGACACAATCGTAGCAGTATAGTAAACAATGCATAATTGTCGATCCAATGAGCTCCAATGGGTTAAATTCACAATCCCATAGAGTCGTACTGTACACCTATAGTTGATACTGCAACGTTGTTGGAGTTCTGAAAATACACCAATGTTACCTATTTTGGCAAAACTCACAGTGCAGTAATTGCACTGAAGTACAATGAAAAACACTACGGTAAGAAAAGGTTTAGGGTACTCAAGTAGAAATGATGAGGGGCCACAAAAAAAAATTTCAGTGACTCAAGGGGCCGGTCGGTATACGTGTGACTGAGGCCGATATATGCTCTGTTTTAGACGTAACGCGTAAGCACGTAAGATACATAACCCCCCCTTGCGCGGTAAAATATCCCCCCTTACGTGCTTAAGTGCGTCGGCCAAAATTCCTGACTATGCGACTAAAACACTACGGCCCTACGCAGCTCGCAAAGACTGTGATTGGCCAGCTAACCACATCCTTTCAGGAGTCTCACATTTTCGGTTTTACAGCATAATAGCACAATTTTTAAAAGGCTGTGACAG